>NC_056748.1:642275821-642498257 GCF_019279795.1 Protopterus annectens | reverse complement strand
GTCACATGAACCAAGTCAGTAGAGGAAGCAAACCAGAGAATCCTCAACCAGTGAAACAAAAACTCCTCTCAATCCAATAGGACAGGGGGATGGAGGGTGGGACGCAAGAAGGTGGCGAGATGAAGACAACTAACATGGAATGTTATGGTAGGTACATAACTTCTTCATGTTAAGTTGTCTATCTTGCCTTTGTTCTTGCTGGTTGGGATAGCGTCCCTAGCACCTACAATCCTGGGCGGCTCATTGGAACGGACTCTTCAGAACAGTGGAACCAAAGTCAGCTCTGCTCCTGGAGACCATATCTAGTTTGTAATGAGAAATAAAAGTATGAGGATTTGTCCATGTGGCAGCTGCACAAATAGAATCCATGGGCAACCTAGATTGGAAGGCTACAGAGGTGGCCAAAGCCCTAGTAGAATGACCTTTTGGTTTGATAGGCAAGTCTTTGTTTCTCAATTGATAAATGAAGGTAATAATGTGAGATAAACACCTGGATAAGGTCACTTTGGAAACTAGACCACCTTGTTTGCCTAGGGCATAGGAAAGGAATAGTTGGTCCGACTTCCTTGTATCCTTGGTCCTATGCAAGTTAAAATGCAATTGTCTATGAACGTCCAATTGGTGTAATTTGTATTCTGCCTTGTTGGTGTGGTTAGGGAAAAACACAGGAAGATCTATAGATTGATTCAAATTATTTTCTGAGCAGACTTTCAGAAGGAAAGATAGATTAGTCCACAGAGCAACCCTACCTTATGAAAAACCAAGTATGGAGGACGAACACATAGTGCCTGAAGTTTAGAGTCGCGTCTGGCTGATGTAATAGCCACCAGAAAGAGTGTTTTTCAAGATAGGAATTTAATTGAGCAGGACGCTGCAGGTTCAAAAGGGGGCATAATTAAAGTGGTTAGTACCAAATTAAAGTCCCATGGAGGAGGGGGATCTCTCACTGGAGGTCTAAGGAGAAAAGTCCCTCTTAGAAAGGCTTTACAGAGCTTATGAGACATAATATTTGAATTAGACAACCCAACATGAAAGTTAGAAATGGCCGCCAACTGAACCCTGATTGTAGCAGAAGCGGACCCAGAATGAAAGAGTTGTGCTAGGAACTCCAAAATTTTGTGGACTGGGGCTGAAAAGAGATCCATGTTCCTAGCCTTTGCCCAACAAGAAAAACATTTCTATTTACTAGCATAAGTTTTTCTAGTCGTGGACTTGAGAGGACACAATAATTTCACGCACGGCCGGGGAAATGCTGGGAAGCCTGGCTAGGGTTGGAATTGGAGCAGAATCAGCAGGTCTGGAATGGGATCCAGAGTGCAGGGCTGCTCGAGAAGGTAATGATGCAGGAATGGAAACCATATCTGTTGAGGCCAGTAGGGGGCAATGAGGATCATTTTGCAACCCAACGATATAGCTTTCTGTTTGAGCTTCGGTATCAGGGGGAATGGGGGGAAGGCATAATGGAGTCCCTGAGGCCAATCGTGGACTACAGCATCTCTGGGAGAGTGACCTGGAAGTGGAAGAATGGAGAAGTAGTTGCTGCACTTGCTGTTGAAGCGGGTGGCAAAAAGATCGCAGCAAGGTTGTCCCCATTTGCGGAAGATCAGATCTGCAACTACCTGATTCAGAGACCACTAGTGAGGCATGAGAATAGCTCTGCTGAGCCTGTTTGCTATGATGTTGGACCTCCCAGGGATGTGCATTGCAATCAGAAATCGTTGGGAAGAAATCTCCCACTGCCAGAGTCTGAGTGCTTCTTGACATAGGTGATAGGACCTGGTTCCGCCCTGCTTGTTGATGTACCACACCACTGACGTGTTGTCCATTTGAATTGCAATGGTCCCAGAAGGGAGAGAGTCCTGAAGAGCTTGCAACGCTAGGAGCACGGCTCTCATTTCTAGGACGTTTATATGCAGATGGTACTCATGAGACTGACAAGTGCCTTGGACTGTCCTGCCCTGATAATGCCCCCCCACCCTAGCAGGGAGGCGTCTGTGGTCACTGTAGCCACCGGAGGGGGCTGAATGAAGGGTCTGCCCTGAGACACTAGTGGGGAGACCATCCACCAGGAAAGGTGCCTTTTGCATGCTTCTGTAATCATGATCATGTGAGACATGGGCAGCTGTTGTTAAGACCATTGTGTGAACAGAAGCTACTGAAGGATTCTCATGTGAAAGCGGGCAAGAGCGATTAGAAGAATTGCCGCTGCCATGGAACCCAGAGTTTGAAGGATGAACCTGATTTGGATCCTTTTGCTCTGCATTAGAATTTGAACTTGCTGGCGAAATGTAAACACCCTGTCTGGTGGCAGCTTTGCGGACATGTTCCTTGTGTCTAAGTCTATATAGGTAATAGATTGACAGGGCAACAAGGCAGATTTTTCGAAGTTTATTGTGATGCCTAGCTGGGAGCAGATTGTAATTGTGTAGTTCTTGGCTTGGAGAAGTTGATGCCTGGTAGTAGCAGTGAGGAGCCTAGATACGGAAACACCTGGAATCCTCGACGTCTCAGGTGAGCCGTGACCACTGCCATACACTTGAACACCCTGGGGGCTCTGGTGAGACCAAAGGGCAGAGCTCTGAACTGGTAATGACTGGCTACCAGCCGGAAGCGAAGGAATCTCCTGGAACGCCTGTCCATTTTGATGTGATAGTATGCTTCCTGAAGATCTATGGAGCACATCCAATTGTCCTGACCTGTAGAGTGACCATCCAAAACTTTCTTCTTTGAACAGACTTGTTCAGTCTGCTGAGATCCAGAATCGGTCTCCAGTCCCCTGTCTTTTTTGGTACCAAAAATTTTTATTTTATTTTATTTATTTATTTTACATTTGTTGACCGGGCTAGTCTGGCTGGATACATGTCCATTTTCAGCAGAGGCCCGAGGAGAAAAGCTCCACTAAATACTAAGTACATTACATAGAAGAAACATTATTCTTAAGAAATAGCAAAAATTGGAAGTCAAAAAATACATATAGAGGGAAAGATAAATTTTAAAGAGAAACAAGTTTACCATATGCAGTTCATTTACTGTATGCAGTTCATTACATATTAGCATTACATATTAGTAATTACTTAGTAATTATACATAAATTATGCATAGTTAGATTAGAACATTTAATAGAAGGAAAATGAGACAGATAGAGATAAGAAGTGTGAAAGAAAAGGTTAGTCAGGTGTACTGCAGGAACAAAGCCAATGGTTTAGGTAGTAGAGTTTGATTTTCTGTTTGAATTGAGGCAGGGATGTAGTCAAGGTTATGTCACTAGGTAAGAGATTCCAACTTCTTCCTATAGTGTTAGTGAATAGAGAACCACCTGCTGTATTGTTTACCTTTATAGATTTTGTCATGAGTTTACTAGAGGAGCGAAGTGAGTTGAGATTGTTGTAAGGGATTAGAAGTTGAGAGAGTATAGGGTGTTGTCAGGAAGGTGTAATATGTTGTGGGCTATAGTGAGTTGAGGGATTAATAGGTAGTTTTGAAATTCGAGCCAGCCAAGTTGTTTTAGGTTTGTACAATGGTGGGTCCTAAAGGGGTTACCAGTGGCGAAGCAGGCTATGTTATTATAGCAAGTTGCAAGTTTATTGAGATTGTTTTCTTAAGGTTTGTATAAATGGGGAAGCGTATAGGAGAGTAGATAGGAGATGAGATTGTGCAATTTTGGTTCTAGTTGCTGGGGTTAGAAAAGGTTTGATCGATAAAGAGATCCAATTTTCCTGTTAACAATCTTTATGGTGTTGTTAATGTGCTGATCGAAGGAAAGATTATTGTCAATGGTTATCCCTAAGAGTTTAGTGGTAGGTTCAGGTGAGATGATGGTGCCATTATTGGAAGAAATGGTAAAGTTTAAAGGAGGGACCGAGTGGTGGGGAGAAGAGGAGGAGTTTAGTTTTTTTGGCATTGAGTAGTAGAAACCGTCTAGAAAACCAATTTTCTACTGTGTTAAAGGTCTTTTGGGTCAATGAGGTCAGTTCAGTAGAGGAAGGGCTGTGCAGATAAGGGTAGAATCATCTGCATATTGTATGCAGGTAGCTTGTGGGATAGCAGTCTGAAGGTCGTTAATAAAGAGGAGAACAGAGTGGACCCAGAATGGAGCCCTGGGGAACTCCGATGGAAATAGGCAAGAGTGAAGAGATATGGTTTTCCCATATTACTGCTTGTTGTCTGTTGCTAAGATAGGATTTAAACCAATTAGTTGCTAGTTTATCACAAGGGAGAGATTCAAGGATGTGAATTAAGAGTGAGTGGTTGACCATGTCGTAAGCTTTAGTCAGCTCAATGAAAAGAGCGGAAGAGAGAGTGTTGTTGTTTCGATTTTTGTTGATAGTATCTACAAAGGATAGAAGGGCAGAGGTGGTACTATGGTGGGGTCTGAAACCATGCTGGCAGTTTGCTATTATGCTGTGAAGAGAGATAGTGTACAAGTTGTTGATGAATACATTTTCCATGATCTTTGCTAGGGGTGAGAGAAGGGCAATTGGTCTAAAGTTGGAAAGGTCAAGGGAGTTACCTCCTTTATGCAGTGGGATAATATAGGATACTTTCCAGATATCAGGGATGGTTCCTTCTTGGATAGTTCTGTTGATAAGTATGGATATAGGATATGCAATTTCTTTGGCAGCTTTCTGAAGGAACAGAGCAGAGGGCTTGTCAGCAGAAGGGGTACAGGCTTTCAGTTTGTGTATGAGTTTAAAGATGAAAGAGGTAGATATAGGTTTTAGAGAGAAATTGAAAGAGGAGGTAGTTATGGTAGTTGGTGTATGAGAGTTGTTAGGGTTCATTTGTTTGGCTAAGGATTGAATAGTTTCAGAGAAAAAAGAGTTGAAGACATTAGCAGTCTGGAGAGGGGTTTCTGGGTCAGCATTTAGAGGGAAGGAGTTTTAGCAGTCCCTGGGGAGAGAAGTCTATTTACTGAGGACCAGAACTGTTTGGAGTTGTTAATATGAGTTTCCTGAAGTTTACAGTAGAAGTTTTTCTTGTCAGAGATTATTGATTTTTTAAGGTTTCTAAGCTGGCGGAAGTTAACTAAATCAGGGTTTTGTCTATCACATCTCCATTTTGACCAAGCTTTATTTCTAGCAAGCATAAGTTTTTTAGTATTGGAGGTTAGCCAAGGGGCAGGTTTGGTCTTAATTCTAATAGAGCACTCAGGAGCATGTGTATCAAGTATGGATAAGAAAGTAGTATTAAAAAATAATACTGCTTCCTCCAAGGGAAGTGATTTTAAACAATTCCATTTACATGCTCTCAGATCAGCTTTAAAGAGGTCTATGTTAAAATGCTTTTGAGATCGAATTAGTCTTGTGTTTGGGAGGTTAACATATCCTGATTTTAGTCTAGTAATGTAGGTTAGGGAGTGGTCGCTGATGTCATCTGGCAAAGTACCTACTTTATATTGTTTGTTATCTTTATTTGTAAGTATCCAGTCTAGTATACTCTCTTTCTTACTGGGCTTATTGACTCTTGTAGTTGAGGTAATAGTTTGTGAGAAACCATGTAGGTTAATATGAGAGGAGGGATTGTCATTATTAATAGAGTTCCAGTCTATGTTAACATCGCCAAGAATTATGGTTTCTTGGGGTAGGTGGTAGAAACCCAACTTAGAAAGTCTTCTAATATAGGGATGTTATTACCTGGGGGAAGATACAAACAAATAATATAAATAGATTTTTTGGTATTGAGTTGGAGTTTAATAATGATAGCTTCTGTTTTGCTATTTTGGTTTGGATATGCTGGTTGAGTAGTGATGTTAAGTTGATTTTTGAAAAGTATTGCTACTCCACCACCCTTGCGTTTTAAGCGGTCTTGTCTTACTATGTTATAACCTTGAGGAATAATCTCTGAGTCTTTAGTGCCTGTGTTTAGCCAGGTTTCAGAGAGGCAGAGAATGTCAAATGAGTGGGTATCTAAGAGGGCATGGATGAAGGGTATTTTCTTATTTATGCTTTGGATGTTAAGGTGCCCTATAAGGAAGTTGTTATTGAGGTTAGGTGAGTGGTTATGGGGAGGTGGTGAGTTAGGGCCAGGGTTTGGGTGGATGTCTCCATCTTGTAGGGTAGGATTAACTAGTTTAGTTAAGTAGTTCCTCTTTTGACTTGTTAGGGTTTTGGTTATTGCGTTAGATCGTATGGGGTAGGTAAGGTGATGTTGCCTGTGGTATTTAGGTAGATGATAGCTAGGGGTGGAATTAACATTAGGGTAAGGCGTGAAAGAGAGTATAGTAGAAGTGTGTGTTTGTGAGGAGATAAGATAGTTGTTAAGTGAAATTTCAAAAAAGGTGAAATGGTACAATGAGATAAGGGTAGTTATGATTAAGACTGATAGTAAGGGCATAGTTTGTGTGAAGGGAGTCATGATTTAGAATTTGAGAAGAGAGGAAGTAGAGAGGAAAGTATAAGGGGAGAGATATGAGGGTAGAAAGAAATAGGGGGGGTAGTAAACTTAGATTAAAGTAGATGGTATGTAGGAATAGGTTCTATAGGGCATAGAAAGGAGGCTAGAAAGAAAAGAGGATGTATAAGGAGAAGTGTAGGTAATGAAGAGAGGTATAGTACTAGTAAGGTCTTAGGGCTAAGAAAGAGAGGGGCGGAGTGTATGGGGTGTGTAGAGGCTAGACAACAATTTGGCGGGAAGGAGAGGAATAGGCCAGGAGGGATAGGGGTGTGGTTAAGGAGCTATAAGAGTAGGACCCTGGGGTGGGTGGGAATTGGGGTAGGGTGGGAGCGGAGTGAGCCAGAGGGCGGAGCAGGTAGAAAAAGAAGAGAGGTAGAGTGGAAAACAATCAGTAAGATGCTGATAGGACAGGTAAGTAATCCGAGGACATAGAGGATTGCTAGGAGAGTGAGGACTAAGTTGGGCAAGGCTGAGACAGGCAGAGAAAGGAAAAGGGTGGAGAACACAAAAGGGTAGCAGAATAGAGGGAAATATAGGACTTAGTATGTGGAAAAAGTCTGCAAGGATAAGCAATTGAGGTAGTAGGGAGCCACCTAGTGGACTCAGCAGGTAATTGCTACCAGGGCTATTTACTGGGCTAGTGGACGTGGAGAGAGTCAGAGAGCTGTAGTTACTAATGGTAGCTGGGAAGGGAGAAGCTAAGGTTGGCTGCTGGCAGAACTTGCTTAGAGATTAACAATAGCTGAGGGTTACAAAAGCTTGCACAATGTTGAGAAACCTTGAAGAGTTGAAGGACATACTTTCTTGCGTCTTTGTGGGAAGAGGCGTTTTCCAAAAATGTTAAGATTTGGTCCCTAGGTAGGGTAGGTGGCGAGAGACTTAGGTAGGGTACTCAATCCCAGACCTACAGGTGGGCACTAGGCAGAAGAGCTGAGAAATGGAAGGGAGAAGAAAGAGGGTTATAATACAGAGCAATGAAAACTGTACAATAAGCAAGTAAAATACACAAAGATAACAACAAACTTTAAATCATTCAGCCAAGAGACAATTATTCTGTAGTAATCAGTGCAGGATAACACAAATACAACTATATTCCTGTAGTGAAATCAGTGGACAGATCTACAGGAGCTACAGATGTCATTCTCCGCTACTTGCTATAGAATACACAGGCGGGAGTACTAATACAAACCCAGATAGAGTTTAATAGATCCACTAACCAGGTATTCAGTAATGGTGGACCATGTAAGTTGATGAAGAAACACTGTTGAGGGTGGACAAACCAAGGCCGATTAAATACCATAAGCTGGGAGAGTATCTGAGTGAGAATTGAGTAGGGGAGGAAGGAGCAGAGCCTCCTAGGCCTTGGACTTGAGTTAGAATTCTAGTTCAGGCAGAGGAAAGTGTGCTACACCCGCCTAAATTATGCGCGGGGAAGCACGAGTTAGTTAAGTAAGGGTAGGTGAGGAGTTTTGAAAGGAAACACTATGTACTATTTCGGTAGGGAATAAGGACATTATAATCTGTTAATTCTAAAAAGCTAGGCTCATATAAAAATATGTTAGGCACTCAGGTGGGCTAGAGAGAGTAGTTAAGGCGAGTCAAACAGATGGAGTACTGTTTTCCCCACGTGCTACAGATGGTGGGAGTATTGGAGGGCTTAAGAAGGTAAGGCACTGGGAGAAAACACGCTAGGAACCTAGCGCGCGAAGTAAAGAGAAGAGAGTAAATGAGATAGGTACCCTCAAGCTAGCATGTCGGGGAATAGTAAACGAACATGCAGCTATCCTAATAAGAATCAGTCACACTCAAAGCTAGCGTGTCAGGCCGTTTAAAATGAACACGCAACTTGCTCAGAGAAAAAGAACCTTGAGTAAGTTCTGGATCCATGTTGGTCTGCCGGGACTTCCTGGATGACTTTTTTTTTTTAGCAGTTTTGAAACTTCTATGACTGCTTGTTCCCTCAGATTGGATGGAACATCTGGAAGGGATTTGCTTGAAGGTAACGGGGGGCTGAGAGAAGGGGCTTTTGTAACCTCCGGATATAACTGACCGTACCCATTTGTCTTGCGTTACATTTTGCCAGGCTTTTGGGTACAGAGAAAGTCTTCCCCCGACTGCCTCCAGAGGCGGGCAGTCGGGCAACCCTTCAGGGATGTTGAAAGGGCTTCTCAGAGAAAGATTCTCTGTTGCCCTGATTCTGCGGACCCCCTCTGCCATGAGGGCAGTATCTGTTGTTATTTCCCCCTCTGCCCCTGGAGAAAAAAAATCGCTACGTGTGCCAGGCGAGGCTCCCTGGGATTTTTGGAACCACATTTTACCACTCTTCTGACCCTTGGGGTATGGTCTGGAAGGAGTGAAAAAACAGACTCTCACAGCAGAGAGAGTCTTGCCTTCTTGCTCACACCTAGTCAAAGTGTCTTTCACCTGTGGTCCAAAAAGAAAGGAACCATCAAAGGGGGTGTTGGTGAATGACGCTCTAAAGGGTTCCGCAAAATTACACAGCCGAATCCAGGCGTGTCTCCTCAGGGCCACACCCGTACCTGCGGCTCTACTCACACCATCGGCTGCATAGGAAATGAGCCTCATGGAGGAGTTGACTACAGAATTAAGGGTAGAATTAATTTAGCTTGAGCCCCCTCAGCTGATGGATCTTGAAGGGTATCTCACAGCTCTTTAAGGCGATCCCTCTGAAGCCGGGTAAAATTGCATAAGTAGTTCAGTGACCTCATAGAAAAGGTTGCTGAAGCAAACATTCGCTTCCCATATCTGTCCATGGCCCTAGACGCCTTGTTAGGAGGATGGACAGACGAATAAGTTTCCACTAACTCCTTTTTCGTGGCTGCTGCTACCACCATGGCATCAACAGGAACACCTTTCGAAAGGAATTGCTTGTCCTGGGGTGCTGTAATGAATTTACCAGGTCTCCTCAGAGTTGGTTCCACTGTATCCGGAGCTGACCAAGCCGTTTGAGCCACCACTGAAATAAGTGGATCGAAAGGTGGAGAAACCCAGGAGATGGAAGATCGGGAACCGAATGCATCCAGGAATACAAACTCATTCTCAGGAGGGGCTAGGGGATTCCAGTTCCCCCTCTGCTTAAGCATTTAGAGGATGTCCGAAAAGGAAGCATCTTCAAAGGGGGATCTCGGGGACCCTTCCGAGCCATATAAGTCTGTATCAGAAGTGACAGACTCAGGGGAGTCAATGTGCTTCCTCTTGCACTTCTTCTTATGAGGGGGCTCCTCTGAATGGTCAGGGGAGGCCTCGGAAGAAGAGGAAACACCCAATGGGGTGTCCTGGAGCACCGGTTCCCCATACTTGGGGTCTGGAGAAGGAGCAGAGGTTGGCACAGGCACTACAGGGGATGGAGCCGATAGTGGAGCTGACTTAGTGGTCAGCACACTCCTCATGACATCGAAGGCATCCCTGCCACGATGCAGAGAAGGCTCCGGTTCCGAGGAAATCGGAATCCTTCTCCGCACCAAGGGAGACGGCTCTGAGGCCGACGTAGGAGCCCTGCGCCGAAGCTCCGAGAGGGAGAATGGGGTCGGACAAGTGTCTGATGCCACTCGCCCCCTCTGAGCCGACGAGGGATCCCTGGCACCCAGATCCCTCAATGGACGGCACCATCGAGGGAATCGGAGCAGACGACGGAACCGACGGAGAAAGTTATCAGAGACGACGGTTCCACTACTCGAACCCCAACGAACTCCGGCTCCGAGCTCAATGGAGTCTGAGGAGGAACATCGATAGAAGTGGATGGAGCAGACACCTGTTGAGGAGGGCTGGACAATATCTTGGCAAGTGCCTGCGACTTAAGAAACCTACTGACCACTCTCTCCAAGTCATGATCCGAGAGCCTAGATCATCGAGAGGAGTGAGATGATCTGTGACTGCGCTCACTCTGAAGCAGGGGAGACCGAGGAGCCGAATTAATCGATTCCAGAAAGGGTGACCTCAGCCTCTTGTGGCTCCACAACGGCTCCGAAGTTTCTGATGGAGCCAACGGGGAGACAGTCTTATCGGTTCCAGCCGGAACCGAAGTAGCAGGTATAGTCTGAACCAAAGACGGCTCCACACTTGGAGCTGACGATTTGGACGATTTTGGGGATTTCACAGGCTGAGTCTTGGCCGGTGAATCCTGGGGCTTTAAAAGGCAGAACTCTTGGACTAAATGCATGGCAGATAGAATAAGAGTCCTGCAGGTGCACAGTGCCTAAGCAATAGATGCAAGAAGTGTGCCCATCTGTCAGAGACATTTTCTGACAGCATGAGTCACACTTCTTGAACCCAAACACCTTGGATTCTTTAGACATCCTGAAACCAAAAAGACAACAATAACTAATAACCAATATAACAGTCTACAGAAAAAAAAAACACAGACAGTACAGTATAATACAGACTAAAGTTTTTTTTTTTTTTTTTTTTTTGTCTTTTAGGAAGCCTCTAACTCAATAATAAATAAAGTCAATACAAGCCTGAGCCAGAAAAATGACACCTCGCAGCTGAAGCTGCAAACGAGATCTGGGTAGCTAGCGCTAGGCATCATGGGATAAGGGGTAGCCTCGAGCCAGTAAAAAGCTCTCGAGCTATAGAAGATGGCCGAGTCGGAGCCGAGGATCAGCTCCGATCCCAACCAGCAAGAACGAAGGCGAGAGACAACTTATCATATTTTTACTTCTGTTTTTTTTTTTACAATACCCATATTTAATTATAGGTTTATAGGTAGGTAGGTACTAGGCTATCTGCCCGAGGGCATTTATAAGCCTAGCCAGAGTGTGTCGGCTTTTGCCACCCCCCACTGATTAATTAACTGATCCTCTGTCAAGCAGAGCCAATGAAGTGATCCCAGGGGTGTATTTTCCGTTACCCATCCACTCATCAAAGTTTCTCTTGAAGAGTGTTAGTGAGGGGCTGTGCTTAATGTAGTTTGGAATTTTGTTCCAAAGCACGAGGAGTCTATGACAGGAATCTATCCCTCCAGCATGTTCTATTTATTGTTGTGGCGAGGTTTAGCTCAGTAGAGCGCGTGGCTCGCAGTGACTTGGATTTCTTTAGGTGGAGCATGTCCATCAATTCTGAATTGGACATGGCTTTGTAAGTCAGGCAGAGATCACCTCTGAGTAAGCGATATGCTACTGAATACAGCCAGAGTTTTTTCAGTCATGCTACATAGGACATATGTTTGAGGCCAGTAATCCTCTTGGTGAGGTACTTTTGTGTCTCTCCAGCTGTTGGAAGTGTCTTGTGAGGTACATCCCAAATGGGGCATTGTACTCTGATGGGTTGGATGAGTGACGTGTAGAGGGGCACTATAACCTCTATTTCTAGATGCGAACCCTTTAGTAATTAGATGGGCCACACAGAAGGATTTCCTAACTACTTTGGCAATATGATTGTCAAAGGAGAGATTACTATCTACCTGGGTCCCCAGATCTCTTATTACCTCTTCTGTATTAAGGGGGCTACCACCTATGTGGTAATTCGTAGGTGTTTTTCCCAGACTGGATGTATTTTTTGGCATTTAGCTTGGCGTCTCAGTAAGGCCCTTTTGGAGGATGTCCGTGTCAGAAGGAGAGTCAATTATGGCTCCCAGTTTGCAGTTATCGGCGAACTTGGTTAGCCATAATCCTCCTGTGTTTGCCTGTACTTCTGAGACGTATATGCCGAACAGTAGGGGTCCCAGGACCGAGCCTTGCGGGACACCACTTGTGATTTGTTTAGAGTCAGACCTGGAGCCCGCTATTCTTAGCGTGTGAGTTCTGTCTAAGGCAGTTGGCAACCCATCTCGTGACGTAGGGGTTTATGTTCAGGCCGGTGAGTTTTTCTGTAATACCCGAGTGGGGAATGATGTCGAAAGCCTTGGCGATGTCAAGGTAGGCTGTGTGAACAACCTTTCCCTCATCTATGACCTTGGTGACTGTCTCGAAGAAGTCATCCAGGTTTAGTAGGCATGATCTACCCTTAAAACCAAACTGGTCGGGTCAAGTGTTTGGAGGTTCCCAATGTCTTTGTTAATGAGCTCCATAGACTTGCAGACCAGGCTAATCGGGCTTATGGGGTGATAGTTACCAGGGTCAGTTGTGGCCCCTCCTCTGTGGAGTGGAATAACTGTTGCTGTGCACCATTCTATGGGCACATAGCCTGTGGAGAGGCTGAGGTTGAAAAAGAAGTTATGTACTCACCATAACGTTCCATCTGAGTAGGTAACTTCATTTGTCAGCAACCTGTGGGTATCGGATCCGAGCCGGCAGCTTTCCAAGCTAAAGATCCGAGCTCTCAGCTCCTCCCCTTACCCATAATACCCTGCTACCTCCCTCCAGTCCTCAGAACGAGTTTGCCAAATTATCCACCAAAAACAGTCAAACATACTCGAAAGAGAAACACTAACCTGATGCGTGACAGAAGGAAAACATTCCGTCATGAATATGACCACGAAACAGGCTAGGGGGAAGGAGGGGGGGGGGGGGTCGGTTGTTGACAAATGAAGTTACCTACTCAGATGGAACGTTATGGTGAGTACATAACTTCTTTATCTGAAGTAGTTAACTTCATTTGATCAGCAACCTGTGGGACAGAGTCCCCAGCTACCAAAAACCTGGGAGGTCCTCAAGGAAGGATATTCCGGAGCACTGCAGAGCCAAAGGCTGCCCTACCTCTGGGTATCAGATCCAGCTTATAATGACAAATGAAGGTATGAGAAGAGGCCCAAGTAGCCGCTGAACAGATGTCATCTAAGGGAACTCTTGAGCAAAATGCTGCAGAGGTAGCCATAGAACGGGTAGAGTGAGCATGAACCCCCAAGGGTTCTGGCCGACCGGAAGCTGTATATGCGTGTAAGATGCAGTGGGATATCCATCTAGCTAAGGTAACTTTCGTAATAGGCTTGCCTAAGGATGGCTTAGCGAAAGACACAAAAAGCTGCTCCGATTTGCGAGAAGCAGCTGTCCTGTGCAAGTAAAATTGCAATTGTCTATGCAAGTAAAATTGCAATTGTCTATGCACATCCAACAAGTGCAGTCTGTATTCCCCTTTGTTCTGAAAGTTGGGGAAGAAAACAGGCAAATTGATGGTTTGATTGATATTGGTCTCGGAGGCTACCTTAGGCAAGAATGAAGGATTAGTCCTGAGAGATACTCTGTCCTTATGGAAGACCAGGTATGGGGGTTTTGTACAAAGGGCTTGAAGTTCAAATACCCTTCCGGCCGAAGTAATTGCAATCAGGAAGGCAGTTTTCCAAGATAAGAATTTTAAATCAACGGAAGATGCAGGTTCAAAGGGTGGACCAGCGCCTGAAGAACTAAGGTTAAGTCCCATGGAGGAACCGCATTCTTGACCGGAGGTCTTAACAGAAAAGTGCCTTTCAAAAAGGTCTTGCATATCTTAGTGGAAGCTAAGGGACCAAGGTTGTCCCTGATGTGGGAATGAGAAACAGCAGCCATCTGAACCTTGAAAGTAGAAGCACTGGCCCCTTGGCGGAAAATGTGGGACAGAAATTCAAGAACTGTTGGAATGGGAGCCGTAAAAGGGTCCAAATCCCTATGTTTGGCCCAGATGGAAAAACGCTTCCATTTACTCTTGTAGATCTTCCTGGTAGAAGGTTTATGTGCCGCTACCAGAATAGATTTTACGGAAGACGAGATACTGGGAGTCCTAGCCACTAGTGGAACTGGATCAACCAAGCCGTGAGCTTGAGGTCATCCAGGTTCGGAGTTTGCAATCTCGCAGGATGAAAGATCAAATTCGGAATGGGATCCAAGGAGGGGCTATGATGAGAGACCGCAGGTACGGGAACCAAATCTGGCGAGGCGAGAATGGGGCTATGAGGATTATCTTGCTCCCCAACTGATAAGCTTTCTGCAGAAATTTCGTCATTAGCGGAAGAGGAGGATAAGCATAGAGAAAACCGGGCGGCCAAGCATGAACCAGAGCGTTTCTGGGACTTTCCCCCGGTGGGGGAATTAGAGTTAAAAATTAGCCGCATTTTGCGTTTGAAGGAGACGTGAAGAGATCGCAGCAAGGCTGACCCCCATCTGAGGAAGATCTGTTTCGCTACTAAGGGGTTTAGAGACCACTCGTAAGGTGTGAGGATAGAACGACTCAGCTTGTCTGCTAGAATGATGGAACGACCCAGAATGTGCGTTGCTATCAGAAAGCGGTTGGTGGAAATCGCCCATTCCCAAACTCTCAAAGCCTCTCGACAAAGAGGGTAAGACCTGGTTTCTCCCTGTTTGTTGATGTACCAGACTACCGCCATGTTGTCTGTCTGAATTGCAATAGTCCCCGGAGGAAGAAGGTCTTGAAGGGCTTGCAACGCTAAAAGCACCGCCCTCATCTCAGGAACATTGATATGCAGAACGGTCTCTACAGGGGTCCACGTGACTTGGATGGTTCTGCCCATGCAATGGCCCCCCACCCCCCCACCTGAGGCGAGAAGCATCCGTGCTCATTGTGGTTTGGGGTTGAGGCATCACAAACGGTCTCCCTTCCTGAAGCTCTCGGGAATGGAGCCACCAAAGAAGGGAGTTCCTGCAAACCCTGCTTAGGGGAATCGGTGAATCCAATGGGTGAAGGAGTAGGGACCACTGGACCTGAAGGGTCCATTGAAGGACTCATGTGCAACCAAGCAAGAGGTGAAAGGCTGATGGCTGCCGACATGGATCCTAGGGCTCTCAGGACCAATTCTGCGGGTCGGGCTGGGGACTGCAGAAACGCTATTACATGGAGTAACAAAGTGCGAAACCTGTCCACTGTCAGAAAGGCCTTGGACTGAATTGTGTTTATCTTGGCCCCTATGAAATCCAGAACTTTAACGGGATGAAGAGACGACTTCCTGAAATTTATGGTAATGCCTAGATGATGGGCCAAGAGTAAAGAATAATCCCTGGCAGAACAGAGTAGATGCCTGGTGGGGGCGGTGAGGAGCCAGTCGTCTAGGTACGGAAAGACCTGAATTCCCTAAAGTCTCAGGTGAGCTGTCACAACTGCCATGACCTTGGTGAACACCCTAGGGGCTGTGGTGAGGTCGAACAGAAGAACCCTGAACTGATAATGACTGGCCCCAAGCCGAAAGCAGAGAAACATCCCGGATCGTCTGTCCATGAGAATGTGGTAGTACGCATCCTTGAGGTCTATGGAGCACATCCAGTCGTTCTCCTGCAGAAGGGGGAGAATACATTGTACAGTGACCATCCGGAATTTCTCTTTGGCAATGAACAGGTTCAAAGCTGACAGGTCGAGAATTGGCCTCAAGTCCCCCGTCTTTTTTGGTACCAAAAAGAACCTGGAGTAATTGCGCAACCTGGACTGCTCTGGGGGGACGTGCTGGATGGCCCTTTTTTCTAGTAACTTCTTTATTTCTGAAGCCGCTGCCTCCCTCTGATTGGGTGGGACATCGGGGAGGCACTTCGTTAGTGGGGGAAGATTCAAGAAGGGGATAGAGTAACCGCTGGATATTATTCGGAGCACACAGCGATCTGTAGTAATGGACTCCCAACATGCTATTTGCTCTGAAAAACGCCCCCCCCCCCCGACTGCCTCCAGAGAGGGACAGTCGGGCAATCCCTCAGGGCCACTGCGCGGGTTGGTCGGAGAAGGGTTCCCTCGACCTGAATTTCTTCGGCCACCCTCTGCCTCTGGGCCGGCGTCCACCTTGTCCTCCTCTGCCTCTGAAGGACGAAGGGTCCGGAGCGGGACGGGACTGCTGAGACTTCCGGAACCACATCTTCTTTTGTCCTCTCTGGTTCCTTGAGAAGGACCTTTGAGGAGCAGAGAAGCGGATTCTGACGGCAGACCGCATCTCCCATCTTTCTCGCTCTGGAGTAGCGTGTCGGACGGTTTTGCCGAATAGCATAGAACCGTCAAAGGGAGCATTTGCGAAGAACGCCTTGAAGGGTTCCACAAATTCGCAAAGAGAGAGCCAGGCGTGGCGCCGCATGGCGACCCCTGCTCTGCTGGCTCTAGCCGCCCCCTCCGTGGCATGGGAGAGAAGCTGCATAGAAGTGTTAGATATTGACTTTAGAGTGGCCATGCGAGCCGAGAAGTTCCGTTTGTCCTTGGCCGCCATGGACTCTGGGGGAGACCCAGCATACTCTTATCAGATCCCGCTGAAGCCTAATGACATGTGCCAGATAATTCAGCGCCCTTATAGAAAAGGTGGCTGAAGTAAACATCCACTTTCCAATACGGTCCATCGTCCGAGACTCCTTATCAGGAGGATGGACCGAGGAACTTTCTTGTGCCAGTTCCTTCTTGGTGGCAGCCACCACCACCACGGCATCTACCGGGGAACCTTTATTCTACACCGGCTTTTCAGAAGGGGGACTAAGAATTTTATCCGGTCTCCTAGGGATTGGCTCCACAGTGTCCGGCTCCTTCCAAGCCCTGGTAGTAATCAAGTCTACCAGGGGGTTGGCCGGGGGGTACACCCAAGAGGTAGACGGGCTTGCATTGAACGCCTCCAGAAACAGACTCATCCGAGGAAGGTTTCTGGGCTGACCACCCCCCTCTTATGCGCAGCATCTCCATAATGTCTCCAAAGGAGACATCCTCTGGGGGTGACCTGGGGGAACCTTCCCCTTCCTCTAAGTCCATGTCCTCCGTGAGGGACTCGGGGGAGTCCAAGTGCTTCCTCTTACACTTTCGTTTGTGAGGGACCTCCTCGGTGGGGCTGTCTGAGGAGGGCTCACCAACGGGGTCTTGTTCCTCGATGGGAACTAACTGGGGGACAGACGCAGGCTGTCCCTGGGGCTGGACGATGGAAGACAGGCCCATATGCGAGGGAGTGAAGGGTGGATCCGTAGCACGGGCCGGGGACCTCGAACACCTCAACAGCACCCTCTCCATCATGTTGAAGGCCAAAGGCGAACCACTCTCCCCTGGCTCCGAGAGTAGTCCCTTCGGCTCCAACGTGAGGACCGGTGCCGGAGCCGACGCGATCGGACCCAAAAGGGAAGTGTGTTCTGTCAGCAACGGAGCCGAAGACACACTCACTCCTGTGGATCTGAAGCTCAGCTCTCGGCCCTGAGAGCTCGGATCCGAAAGATGACCCGATAAGCTCGAGGGTAAGGCCGGCGAAGTAGCAACTACTAATGTCGGCGCAGACTCCCCGGCTCCGAGACGACTCAGATCCGACGGCTCCGAAACCCGATAATGGATCAGAGAGGGAGCAATGGATGCAAAGAAAGGGGCCAAGCTCCCTCCCGGAGGGGGGAGGCAGGAGCACTCCCATCTGCATCTGGGCCTGACAGACTCCTGGTAGACCTGGAAGAAGTCATCGAGGCAGGCCGGGAAGGCCGCCTGGACGACCTCGAAGGTGACCGGGACTCCTCCTCCAGCTCCGGAGAGAAGCGTGAAGAACAGAGCCGAGAGGGGGAAGACCTGGAAACCCTCATGGGGGGGAACAAGTCAATTTAGCCGGCGGAGCCGAAGGGACTGATTCGGCCCGCCGCTTATGGCTCTTCTGCCTATCCCTCTCCTTTCCCTTCTCTTTATGTCTCTTCTCTTTAGTAGAAGTCCCCCTCTCCCTGGGAAGCAGCAGGAGGTTGAGTCCCAGCCAGGGGAGGGGGAGCTGAAGGCTGGACAGTCGCAGCTGCGACTGGCGCCACTGAGTGAGAGGAGGAAGAAGAATCCGGGGGCATGAGTCCCGCCAGGATTAGCTGGTTTCTCCTGTCCCTCAGAGCCTGGGGGTTAAAGGCCGCACAAATCTGGCAGCCCGATGTTAAGTGGGCTACCCCCAGGCAGAGAATGCACTGAGTGTGGCCATCTGCTGGGGACAGCTTATGACTACACTCAGCACATTTTGAGAAAATGGCCTTAGGGCCCTTGGCCATCACACTCAAGCAGACGCACAATAAGGGGAAGGGAAAAAAACACTAATTTACTACTAAATACAACTAAAAATATGATTTAACTAAACTATGGGTCTACTACACACACACACCGAAATTGCTATTTTTTTTTTTTTTTTTAACAAAAATACTCCTAAATTCCTCTCACCTAAAATGCTAAGAGCTCGTCCCTTATGATTCACAAGCCGTGGCAAACGAGATCTGGGGACTGGAGGGAGGTAGCAGGGTATTATGGGTAAGGGGGAGGAGATGAGAGCTCGCATCTTTAGCTTGGAAAGCTGCCGGCTCAGATCCGGGGTTGGATCCGATACCCACAGGTTGCTGATCAAATGAAGTTAACTACTTCAGATCACCATGTTTGGGGGGGGGGGTTAGTTTGTTCTGTAGTTCTTGCAAGACGCAGCCTGGGACACCATCTGGCCCCACTGATGCTGTATTTTTGGCTTTTGAAAGGGCTATTTTCACCTGTGTGTCTGTGATTTCCGGGACACTACACTTTTCTGGTATTGTTGTGGGCCCTTTTGGGGGTGAGAGGGGGGGGGGGCGACGTTTGCACTGAATCTATCTGCCAGGATGTTGCCAAGATCAGTAGATTCAGTATATTTTGTACTACTTTGCACTAGATCAGTGCAAATCTGTGAGTTGCCACTTAGATTCTTAACATAGCTAAATAAGGCTTTTGTGGTTATCTTTTGAATCCTTGGCTATTTTCTTTCTAAGTTAGCCTTGGGTGATTTTATGAGGGACCTTAGTTTCTTACTGATAAGGGATGTCTTTCCTTCTTGGGATTTGCTTTTTTTCTGAACTAATTTCCTCCTCCTATTGTATAGCCTATTTATGGCAGGGATCCACCAGACTGGTTTCCTTCTCTTAAAGGAGTGAGTCTTGGTTTTGCTAAGGATCCATGCATCCTTGAAGATGCTCATCGAGTGCATTTGTAAAGGTTTCTGCATCGTGGCCAGCATTATCCTTTAGTGTGGGGGCTGTGAAACTTACTGCCTCAGTCTTAAGTAAGGTGAAGTTTGCTTTAGAAAAGTTTTTTACGGTTTCCTTAGTTGGGGGTGGTGGTGGTGGGGTGTGGACATCCAGAGTGATTAGTTTATGGTCTGATCTAACCAGTGACGGGTTGACCTCTGGTGTGGAACACCTGTCGCCCATGTTTGTGATGACCAGGTCCAATATGTTTTCACCTCTGGTAGGGGAGTTTACCAGCTGATCCAGGGCGTTTGAGTTGATGAATTCCAGGAAGCGCTGGGCCTGGGAGTTTGTACCAGGGTGTTCGGTAGGACCTTCATGTTTTCCAGTGTCTCCAGAAAGGTGGAGCGGTGGTCCTGGGTCATGGAGGGTGATCTGTAGCAGGCCACAATTTGCATTGCAGATTTGCCTGATGTTAATTGCACATGGATGATTTCAGAGGTATCATGCTGCTCCACTAACCTGGAGGTGTAGGTATCCTTGATGAATATGGATACACCCCCTCCTTTTGTGCTTTGGTCCGTGTTCTGTAGCCAAAACGTGTGGTACAAGTTGTAGCCAGGAAGTGCTGGGGTGCGGAGTGCTTTGAGCGTGTGCATTTTAAGATTTAAACTCCTGGCGTTGAGTAGCATAACCCTCAGTTTTTTGTTAATTGTGCTGTGTACGGCGGTGGGTTTGACTTTTGAGCCTTGCCTAAAAAAGGCACTATGGGGTCAGCAAGAGCCTTGGCCAGTATTTGAAAGCCTAGGGGTGACAGGTGCAAGCCGTCTCTTTTGAAGCAACGTGGCTTGTCAAGCAAGTCGTCCCAGGCTGACAGACATGTCCATATGCATCTTTTCCACTTTTTCAATACCTTCAAAAAATTTCTTTACACAATGTTTCCCATACTTTTAGAAACATATGTCCAGTAGTTTCCACTTTATCACAATATAAACATATCCCTTCACTTTTTATATGGCATATTCCCTTTTACTGCTAATTTATCTATTATCAGTCTGTACAAAAACCTTGGCATTCTACTCTTTTACACCTTTTACTTATTACTTTTATAGCTTTAATGTTTTTCTTCTAACTTTTCCCATAGTTTAACAAAATATAATCTTTATTATTGCATCACAGTTTTTTCCTTTTCTATTTTATCAGTTTTTATTTTCCACATTTTTTCCCTTAGCAAAATTTCACTTCTTCATTCTTTTTGCTTTTACTTCATCTTATTATATCCCAAAATTGTTTGTATTTATACATTAGTAATCGTATAACCAAACTTTTTTTTTCTCATTAATCCATTTTAACACTTTATATAAATTTACAGAAGCAACATATACCACTGGGTTAATTAACCCTAAATAACCTTTATTTACATACAAAATTCTTCTTTTTACTGGATTCAGTCTCGAACCCAATATGAATGAAAAAATGCACTGGTAGAATAAATATACTTGCTAAATATGCTATTTTTCTCCATTAAAACCAAATGTATCAAATAAACCTTTTTCTAAATGATAGTCTGTTAGGGGGATTCAATAAAGCATGCATAAATTTGACCATGTGTTCGTAGCAATGCGCACATGGCCCTGAAAGGTTTTAGATTCAGTAAACTCTGTAGCATGCACTAACGTGCAAACAAAGAAACTTTTGTGGCATGCAAATTACAGCACAAGTAGCTAAATTTTATGTTAATGAAGCAAACTAATATGGTGGAGTGATTCTAAAGCAACCGTGTAGACTCAGTTTTTGTGTTGGCTGTGTATTCGAAAACTTTCCAAATACATCCACGGAAAGGAGTCTACACTAAAATAAGTTCAAGTAAAAGCGCTTACATTTGTACAGAACTGACTAACACGCAACACCACCCACACATTTCCTAATTACACATTGTTGATGATAGAAAATCAGAGTAACTAATTTAAAAAAGTATTTTTTAAGTGCCACAACATAAACACAGCTTCACTCACCAACTCCCAAATGAAGAATATATTCATAAGTAATGTAGGCTGCTAAAATGTTTAAATGCCATAAAACAGATTATACTGTAATGTAAGCATATGCAATATGTAGGTGATGGATTATAGTTCCATTTTATTCAAACATGTATTCCTCTGTGAAGATATATAGGCAAAGTAACATTGGGCTCCTGTGCAGTTTACCCGAGTACATAGTTACTAACTGCGCAGATCCCGGGCTGTCAGCACAGTGAAGATGCAAATCTGGTCAAAATTCATTATAACTGTTGAATCGCAAAAAAAAAAAAATGTAACCATGTAGGCATTTCCACACCGTGTTGAATGCATGGCAACAGTGAATGATGACATCGGGAAGGGTGTCAGGTTACACTTGCAGAGGTGAACATGTAGATCTGAGAAGGGTAAAAGTGCATTTAAACAGTGCATTTAAACAGTGCACAATTCGCAAGTTCTGTTCCATCCTCATTATTTGGTTGTTAAAATGTGTGATCTCTGACCAGTTTAATTTTTGTCTTTTCCATTGTTTGCACAATAAGGTACTTACATCAACCATGAGAAACAGAGAAATAAATGGCAGGTTTCTCTGGGTTATGTAACTTTTCCTGTGGCAGCACATGTATATGTTAGGGCTGGAATATAGATGGTCCTGTGTTCAACTACCAGGTGTGCAACCTTTCCTTCACTTTTTATGGTCCATGTTTGCACAATATTACGAGAACGGAGGAAACAAATAGCAATTTTGCCTATGCTTATGTTATTTATGTGAAGGTGCACATATTGCACTAATCAGTAAACAGGTGTGTTTAATAGATGTTAATTATAGCATAAACAGATGAATTGCATGTTGATCAACCAATCCAACATGGTGAAGCTATTCAGCAATGTATAAAGCATCCATGTAGCCTCCATTCTGCTTTTCCTTCAATATTCAATACCATTGACGTAAAGACAAGGCTAGGAGCTGCTGCAGCTCTTATGCGTTACAGGCTGAAGCAAATGATGCCAGTGCTACTGATAATAGGCCTAGGCTGAGAAGAAGAGTTTTCAGGCCCAGGTAACATTTCAGGTGCTACATGAGCTGGAGATTGAAAAGTGCTACAGGGTGCACAGGGACACATTACAAGAACTTTATGAGCTTCACCACCCTCAACTCAGAGCCAGAGCCAACTGAGAGGAACCCATCCTAGTGGAAACTAAGGTAATTAGCTACTGATACCTTTCCAAAGACCATCTAGGAACATGATGGGTATGTCACAGGCATCAGCCTCCAGGATTCTCCACCAGTTTTTGGATGTTATGCTCATACATGCCAGTGAGCACATATTTGGATGTTATGCTCATACATGCCAGTGAGCACATATTTTTTCCCCATACTTTTGAAGTGAGGGTCAGCAGTATGCAACTGTTTTATAGTGTAGCGCATTACCCTGAAGTATTGGGTGCCATACATTGCACTCATGTACACATTAAGGCACCACCTGGTGAGCAAGGTAAATTTTACAACAACTGCAAGGGATACCACTAACTGCCAAGTCGTGTGCAATGCCCAGGGAATTATCTTGCATGTGTGTGCTGGCAACGCTGGCAGTTATGACTCCCATATCTGGCATACACCACAGCTGTACCAGATGTTTGCTAGGGGTGGCATCCCACAAGGCCATTTACCAGGGGATGCTGGCTATGCCTTGGAACTGTGGCGATGATACCCATCAGAAGTGCACACATACTCATGGCAGATCATCATAATGAGGCACACGTTCAAACTATAAATCATAATAGGTGTGCATGTGGGCTTCTGAAGTCATGGTTCCAGTGCCTAGATATATCTGGTGAGCCCTGCAGTATAATCCACCCACATGTACACACATTTTCACAGCATGTGCTGTGCTCCACAACCTGATCCTGCAGAAACAGCTGCAGCAGGATCAGGAAGGGAAGGGACACATCCCATCACCAACTCCAAGGTCAGCACAGCCATAGAAAGCAGAGGACTCGGAGGAGGAACCACCAGCTGCTGTCCCTGTAGGTGTACTCAGTATGCCCTTGCTTTGCCTAAGAGATATTGCATAGCACATTCACTGACCAACTAGGGACTCAATACCTTTTCTCCTACAAACATATAGTAAAATTGATGCCAGGCAACTCACACAACCTTTACCTACCTATGTATTGGCTGTGTACTGCTTCTATCAGACAGACACCTCCCTGAACTAAAGGTGTGTCAACTGTCGCATTTGCAAGGCAAGTCCTGAACCTACAGTACATTTGTTAATAATATTATGGCATATCCTTGTATTTCCTAACTTGGTAGAGTAAGCAAGTAAATAGTGGTGGATTTGTACAGAAAGTACCTTAACATGCGACACTGGACATTTATTTTATTTGTCCATTAGTAATTAGTAGGCCTCATGCATGAAAGTTTCATACAGTCATGCCTCTAAAGAATACTAATGTTCCCTGCATGGCCTCAGTTTAGCACCATACCTTTCTACTGGTAAATCAATAACACAGAAGTTAGAAAGTGATTATCTACATTGCAGTTTCAAACTTCAGATTTGTGTCATAACCGTAACTGAGCTTTGCCCCCCCCCCACAAAAAAAAAAAAAAAAAGAGAGAGGAGTACCTTTGCTCCTGCCATAACAGTAACTCAGCTATGCTACTCCCAGAAAAGTACATGCATGTTTGTGCCATCCAACTTGGACTTCATTTGTTGGCAAATGCATTCAATATATTATTCCCAGTTAATATCCTCTCACATTTTTTTAATTCTCTCTATTAAACATTTTGAGCAATACACAATACAGAGAAAAAAAAACACAGCCTCAAACAGAGTCAAAACTAACATCAAACTAATACTCCTCAATAAAGAGAAAAAAAACATATGTACAATAAGAACTATATACACTTATACATTGCCCAACTAAGAATAATTCGGTATAGCACATTAAGAGGTATTAGAACATAAAGTAGCATACATTCATTTAAGAATATGATCAAATAAGATTCTCCAGACTTCTTTAATTATAGGTTTGTGATTGATATTGTGGAACAGGTATTTCTGAGCTTTTAGGTGTTTAATAGCTATAGATTTAAAGCCATCCCACGATAAAGTTGGTCTGTTTTTCCAATTCAAAGAGATATAGTATTTCATTAACATAAATACTAGGATCAGAACCTTATATTTCCGCTCGGAGAGATCAAAAGAAGGGATATGTAGAATGGCAAATTCCCACGAAAGGGTACATTTTTCGTATCCGATTTTTTCGAGTATGACTCTCAATGCACACCATAACTTATATGAACATTTACAGCTCCAGAAGGAGTGTAGGATATCATCGGTTTGGTTGGGGCAAAATTGACAGGTGGAGGAATAATCGGGGAAAATTTTATTAAGTATGGTAGGGGTGAGGTATGCGTTATTCATTATCATGAGCTGTGTATAGGATAGCTTTTTAAGGGTATGTGTTTAGAGCTAATCTTTAAGGCTTTAGATATCTGATCTTGATTAATGGAAGGATTGATTTTTAGCCAATAGTTGGAGAAAACTTGTTCATTATGAGATTTAAAGGTCATAATAGCTTTGTAGGTATTAGATATTTTTTTCTTCATAAGAAATAGGTTCCACAATGTTTTACAAATTGATATATCCTTATCAGAAACTTTGGGGTGATCTAAAAAAACACCTACAAGTTCTCGAATTTGTCTTAAAATAATTGTATATTTTTTGGGTAAATTGAGGTTGGATCTCATACTAGAAAGTGACTGATGTTTGAAAGGAAAAAGATCTGAAATAAGGGTGTTCTTAAGAAGGGGGTAATGTTCCAGATTTAGCATGTGATCGTTCAATCTAAGATTAGGGTTAAGGTGAAGTGGTTGTAAAGTATTAAAAGAATGGGTTAAATTTAAGGAATTAAAAAGGTTCTGAAGGGACCTTATGCTAAATGAAATACCTTTTATTAACTTAAGGGTGCCTAAACTCGTTTTGTTCAAAAAAGGAGAGCGTTGCGGGATTGATGTTCAGGGCCTTGACATAGTTGTAGTAAAGGATAACCCAAGTCGGGACCCAAGATAGGTGGTCTTTATGATAAGTGGCGATATTTAAGATTCTACTTCCATTTATAATCTCATAGTATGTTTTAAAGTCCGGTAGACCTAGGCCTCCTTGATCCTTAGGGAAGGTAAGTTTCGAATAACTAATTCTAACTGATTTAGGGGCCCATATAAATTTTGAGAGAAGGGAAGAAATATTTTTAAAGAAGTTGTTGTGTAAAATGCAAGTGGTAGCATTAAAAAAATAAAGAAATCTCGGAAGAATGTTCATTTTGATAATTGCCGTTCTGGCTAAAAATGGGAGCTTCAGTTTTGCCCATCTACTAAGATCATTTTGGATATTTTGCCAGCATTTAGCTATATTATCTTGATAATGATTAGAGTTCCCCTGAGAAAAGGATATGCCTAAATAAAGGAGTTGTTGCTTAGTATTAATACCTGTATTGTTGAATATCTCAGGCAATGCAGAGTGAATATTTATCGGGAAGATTAAAGATTTATCTTTATTAAGTTTGTAATTAGCGAGGCTAGAAAAGGTGTTTATAGAAGAAATGATCTTAATTAGATCAGAGCATGGAAGGGTAAAGTAAATGTTTAGATAGTCTGCATAGGCCGAGAAAAGGATATTTGAGTTGAAAATAGAGGGTGGATGGTGAAACGTTTTCTGTCTGATAAAGATAAATAATGATTCCATGTACATGTTAAACAGTAATGGGGATTTTAATCCTATTAGAAATCTGCTTATTAATTTGTAGAGTAGTGTAAGCATTAGAGTATAAGGTTTTAATCATGCTAATATACGAGTTAGGAAAGTTAAAAAAAGGGAGAGAATCAAAGAGAAATTCTGTACTGATACGATCAAAGGCCTTGGAAGCGTCAACAGTTAAAGTATACATAGAAGATTTCTTAATAGAAGAAAGGTAGATCATAGCCTCTAAGGATAAAGTGTGGTCATTAGTTTGTCTACCAGGAATAAAGCCAGATTGTTCCTTTGACACTATAGAAGGGATGACAGCTTTCAACCTATTGGCTAAGACTGACCAAAATCTTCATATCTATGTTAACTATAGAAATGGGTCTATAATTCAAAGGGTTTTTGGGATCAGTATTATGTTTTGAAATAAAAATGGTTCTAGAGGCATTTAAATGGATATCTTTGAATCCATGAAGAATGATATGGTTAAATAACAAAAGCAAAGCCTTAGAAATTTTTACAATGACTGATTTATATAGTTCGACCGTAAAACCGTCTGGGCCAGGAGATTTGTTAGGTTTGAGACTGTTGATGGCCTTGGTGATTTCCTGAATTGAGATTTCTCCATCAAGAAGCTGGTTTTGGGTCCCAGTTAGTTTCGGGAAAGTTAAATTATTGAAGAAAGATTGTAGAACCTCTTTACTTGGGTGGTTATCTAGAGGTCCAAAAATTTGGGTGTATATTGATTCAAAGACTTCAATAATCTCATCTGTCTTTCGATAGTCCTTCCCTTGATAATGGATTTCTGAAATAAAAGTGGGTGATCTATTCAGATTAACTACTCTGGCCAGGAATTTAGATGGGAATTGAACTAGGTCTGCATAATTGGCCAGCGATTTGATCTAAAAAAAACTAAGGTTATCAGCTTGTAACGACAAGAGTTCTCTTTGTAACTGAATCATTTGATTCTCTAAATCTGGGGAGTGTTTCTCCTGAATTTCAGTTTCTATCTTCTGTAGTTTAGAGGTTAAGTCTAGTTCCTTTTTGTTGAGAAGCTTCTTATAATAAGATGCTTGGTTAATAAGGAAACCTCTTGTCATTACCTTAAATGCAGCCCACTCAAATTCCATAGAGGTCTGTGAGGAACCACTGTATTTTAGAAATTGGTCTAGGTAAGCTTCGACCTGAGAAATAATTTCCTCTTTTACAAGAAGGTTAGAGTTTACACGCCACCAGATAGTTTTACTCCTTGCGTAACTTTTGTTCAGCCAATTAATAGATAGTGAGATTTTGGAATGGTCGGAAAGGCTTCTAGGGCAGATGGCGAAAGATATGTCTAGATTATGGAACGTTGAGGAAATAAGGAAAAAGTCTAGCCTAGACCAGATTTTGGTGCAGTTAGAGAAAAAGGTAAATTTATTGCTATTAGGGGAAGCATTTAGAAAGCTATAAGGATCAAACAAATTAAAGTCCTCCTTTAGTTCAAATAAGGACGTGGTTGCATGAATATTAAATTTGGCTTTAGCATTAGTTCTATCATTTTAGGATTCTGTATGGAATTCCAATCCCCCCCTATAATATAGTAGTGGTTGGGAAATAAGGCGAGTAGGTTGTAAATCTGCATAATAAAATTCTGTTGGGCTGAACATGGGGCATATATATTAATTATTAATACTGGTTTATCTAGGCAGGGGCAGTTAGTAATAAAGTAGCACCATCTTCCTTCGTTATCTGAGTCCGTTCTCACTATATCAAACGAGAAACTATTTTTGATTATTATCGCCACCCCTACCTTATTAGACGCAGTCCCTGAGGCTATGATCCTCTTGACCCAAGGCCTGCCTCTATCATGATCCCATTGATGATTAAGGAGATGTGTCTCCTGTATAAAGACAATATTAGATGTAGATTTGAGTGTCAGGTGCATGAAAAGTTTCCTTTTATTAGGTATTTGTAACCCTTTGATATTCCACGATTCTATGTCCCACATGCATTAATTATGAAAGATAGCTTAAAGTAGATCTGAAGAATGGAGAATTTTAAGTTGACTGTTGTTTCCTAAAGGGATGAGATATATATAGTTGGGCGAGTATAACAATACCTTCCTGCTTAATACCCGTGCCTACCCACATCCCACAAAGCCCGGAAGGTTCTTGGATCAGAGAGACTGAGATAAGAATCAAGTACCATTTAAAACAGCTTATTGGAATCACAAAAAGGAGTAAGCAGTACAGTCCCAGAAAAAAGTTCCTAAACCACCAGAAACTAAAATGTATAGCTATCCTAAGCAGTCAATGGATACACTCATAGCTCCACTATAGTAAAATGTAAAAGCATAATATTAAACAGCACTATTAATATCATTATGAAATGAAAAATGATTGAGAGGAAACAAAACAAATTCTTATGTGTATTATTGTCTATTTTGCATTATAAAATGGAATACAGAGTAAATGGAAAGATGACTAAGGGGGGAGAACTAAATTCCCTAAATGTAATACGAACCTTTGTAGCATATTACAAGAGTTGTATCTAAACAGTGTTCATGAATTTGTAAAGTGAAATATCAACATTATTGATTCCTCCTGCAATCGGAGTGTATGCATAGATGTCATAGTGTTAACAGAAATATTGACCAGTCGTGTCTCACTAATGCCACAGCCGTAACAACTAAAAAGCACATTAATATCAGGTAGTGAGCCATGTTATATTATATTGTATCTCCAATAACTTATAACAAGATTCCAAACAGGAACAGCAGAAACTAAAGCTCAAATATGTGGCTATGCACTCAGCATATTCTAGACAGCAGTTCTTATTATTTCACAGTACCTAACTCTATACTTCAAGAAACATAGAGAAAATAAAAAATGAGCTCCTATGATTTCTATATATAAACACAAGGACCCCAAAGGTGAAGAGGAGTTATGGAGGGTAGCTCTATTCTTCTATCAGGGTTAGGGGCCATGAGGGGATTAATACAAGTACTCTAAATAATTGAGAGAAGTGCTCTCAGATTTCAGTGTGCACATAACTATCATTTCTACAAGATAATAAAGAGAGTAGGTGAAAAAATAAGTATTTGTGAGACTTTATGAAATAAAATTCTAGCAATGAGCTCTGTACCTTCAAATGGAAATAGCATCATACCTATATATAGGGAAATTAATATATGGTTCGCTCGGGGAGGTCGCAAAGGGGTGACGGTCAGCATATCCAACCCACAGATACCTATATATAGGGAAATTAATATATGGTTCGCTCGGGGAGGTCGCAAAGGGGTGACGGTCAGCATATCCAACCCACAGCGGAAGTCTCATGAGACCGGACCTGATCGTGGAAGTCACCCTGTCCAAGATTGAGCGATACCCCGAGACTCCAGTGGATCTCCTGTCGAGTGTCTACCATTAAATGAATTATAAAACCCCAAGTTGTCCCTCGGTGTAGAAGCAGGTATAGCGCTCTCCCGGGACAGGGCAACGCACAAAGCTATCCGCTCGGACCCAATAAACATTACAGCAGCTCAGATGGAGATAGACGTATCGACTAAGTAATTCTCCACTGCGAGGGGTCAGGAGAGCAAGAAGATTGCTCTCGACAATGCTCAACAAGAGTCACTACCTAAAATAAAATCACAGTTAACTAGACTAAAGGTTATGTTATAGTTGGATTAATGAATAAGCTATCCAGTATGAACAGTAAATTTCACATCACAATAAACATTGTTCTGCACTAGGTAACTCTTCAGAGCAGACCCAAAAGCAGGTTAGAGTGATGCCAATATTAGCAATAGGAGGGACAAAATAGGTTTGTTAAAATATTAAAAAGAATCTATTTAAAATCTATAGCCATAGTAAAGTTTCACTATAAAATACACACTCTATATAGGACAGGATAGATGCTTTAAATCCTGCGCTGAGGATTGGAAACTAACCAAAATTATATAAAAGTTTACACATGTAATGGAACATTAATCCCATCCAGCTTGGCAGGAACAATAAAACGCTGGCTAAGCAACTGTAAACCTTACAACACTAAAATATCAATTAGAAATATATCACACTTCTAGTTGTATTTTCAAAAGCATTTGCTGCAATGAAAGAGCTGAAATCTGTGCTCTAATCATGTAGACCAAACAAAATTACACATCAAGTTGCTGTAGATGCAAACTGACGGCAATCTACTAACCACGATACTCGCAGCGACTTAAAGGAAGAAAATATATGTTACAGAACTATATATGGATGCAAATATTATACCCCAAAGTGACAACATTGATTTGTTACTACATCATAAACAGAAATAAAAAGTTAGATGTAAGACATGACAACCGTTTGTCGCATGCAGCACCTGAGGCTATAGAATATAGCAGTCACCTCCTTTTTAATGTATTTTGAGAAGCGTTCGCTGTTTGATGTCTGCAAGTAAAGAAAAAGCTGCTAATCCTCGAGGTTAAAATAAGAATCATTCGTTGACCAGGAACCAGTTGGAATACGATAAGTGACTCTTCCGATTGCTTCAGTGTAGATCCAGAAACACAAAAAACGCAACGCTCATGTATGCGAACAGGGGGGAAGGCAATAAAACACCATTAAGGAACAGGAGTAGCTACCTCTAAGAAAACTCACTGCTCATGGAAAATATGAGGTTCAAAGTTCCTGAGAAACAAAAAAGCAACATGGTGGACCGACGTACTCAAGAGCACATTCTAAAGGGTGCCACGAGGGAGTAGGAATGTGTAGGGGCCTAAAAAGACGCGGAGACACCAGTGAATCAGCAAACCTTTAAGGTGAGTTGTCAACAAAGCCAAACACGTTTTTTTTATTATTTAGCGATCAGTATAAGCCAAGTGCTATAGAATAGTTACTTGTTCTGCGCTGCTGAAACCGGACATTCTTTGAATATTTGAATAAATATTGTAGATGCTTCCTTGCTGTTGTGGGCTAATAATTTGGATCCTGGATGAAAAAAAATAAGCGTATTAGGGTATCTCATCTGAAATCTGATTTGTCTCGATTAAATACTCACAGAAGGGGGCTAGTTTTTGTCTCTCCATTTTAATCGGAGCAGGGAGATCAGATGAGAGAGATATTTTGGAGCCGTTCCACTCAATGAATTTTTTGTTTCGGGCTGCATTAAGTAATTGGTTTACATGTTGAAAGTTGAGTATTTTCACATAGACAGGTCTCGGCTTGGATTTGTCAAGAGATGGTCTAAGAGCTCTGTGTGCACGTTCGATTATTATTTGATCTGAGAAAGGTGCCTTGTCTAGAAATGACTTAAATATTGTAGGTAAGCTCTCCAGTAAAACATGTTGGTCAATATATTCCTCTTAAAATGATATTATTACGTCTGGATCTAGCTTCAAGGTCTAAAATTTTCTGCTGGATGTCAAGTATATTGGCTGCATTATTTTTTTGTTCTTTTTGTAATTGATCAATTTTTAACTCATTGTCAAACACCTTAGCTTCAGTTTTATCAATTCTTGTCAGGATTCTGTCTATGGATTCACCAATTCTTGTCAGGATTCTGTCTATGGATTCACCAAACGTTTTAAGTTGAAGTGAGAAACTTTGGATTGCTGTTTGAATGGGTTGCAGAGCAAACTTCAATTCTTCCATGTTAGTGGGATCAGTTTTCACTTTTGCTGGTAGTTTTGAATTATCTTGTTGCTTAGCAGTTTTAGCCCTTTTAGAAGTTGCATCCTTCTCTGGAGATGCTATGGCAGAAAATTTTGCTTTAGTAATTTGAGTTTGCATGGAGTCCAGTTCCTGTGGCATATCTGTATTTCTTCTTTGTCTCTTATTTACAGATGAAAATAGGCCTTGGGGATCCAGGCCACATGTACTGCAGTCAGCAATGAGGCAAGAGACAGCAGGAAGGGCCAAAAAGAAACAATCAAATCCAATCCTCCAGGTAAGTACCACTGTAGACCAAACCGGATACAGGTATTTGAAGATGGTAGGTTCCTTTACACTTCTGTAAGGTTATCGAAAGTTAAAGTAGCCACACTCCCATTGAATTTGGCTGTTATATTTTTGGAGGTAGCAGAGCTATACAGTTACACTTCTTACAGGATGGCAGCCATTTTGTCAATAATATCCTCTCACATTTTAAGGCCAATGATATAGAATAGCTTACACACTGCGTGTGTTAGATGACTGATGAATAACCAAGAAACACAGAAAGGTAATATAGAGCTGTATAACTAAGTATAATTATGACAGGTTGTGTGATCACTAACTGGTTTATATCCAAATATAGTAAAGAGAATTAAATGTACAAATCACAACTGATGGTTTGATAGCAGTGTACATTCTGATGCAGTTGGTTGTGTGAAGAATGACTTCATTTCGTTGATGCAAAGCTGTTTGGAAAAGAAGACTAAGATATCCCCTCCTGTTTTCTGAAGCTGTATTAGTATGAGGGTTAAAATTCTGACATATGCAGACATTTATCCTATAAATTTTGCTGTGCTTTTACAGATTTTCCATATGTGCCACTTAGTTTTATTATATTTTTCTCTGTCTTCTTTTAATTCCACTTTTGTTCGATGCTCCTCATCCCAAAAACAGTTTGGCTAAGCTGCCTACAAGCAGACACCCAAAAAGAGAAAATGGATACATTCAATTAATGCTGTTTAGCCATCGTGAAAAGCTGACCTTGAGTACAGATGGGACTGGGGTATAGTAGCATGAATATATCACATAATAGTAACTGTGAAACATTAGCAATGCAGCTTGCATTTGCGCACTGTTGCCTTACGTGCAAATAGGTCCATCTCGCATGTGTATACACTTTGTTAACCATTGCTCAAATTCAATGGTTGTTGCGCTATGGAATTGTATATATGATACTTTTATTACTGGTGTTTGCTGTCCAATTCCTATGACACAAAACTACATGTGGAAACATTGCAAACTAAGGGCACAATACAACTATATGTCTTATTTATAAGACATCCATTTGTCGCCCCCCATAAACCCACCCCAGACAAGCACTACAACCCTGGGGTCTCTTTTCCACACACATATCAACCACATTACAAAAGTGTTACATATAATGTTTTGTGCTCACTCATGCACAGGGCTTACTTGGTGGTGCTCACAACCTTGCTCTGTAAAACCAAAACAGCCAACTATACTCAATAAGGGTACTTGTGTTGTTACATAGCCAGGCTTCTAAACAGCCTACTGCTATTAGGCTACTAGCTTCAGATGACACAGTGAAGAAATATGCCTATGCAGGCCTCCCAACCTAGTCTCCCACATGGCCTGCTGATGTCATCTACTATAAGTTCACATGCAGGCCTGTCAAAATCAGACTTCTGCCGTGGCATGTGCAATAAGTACTGTGTTCTGCAGTCTGTGTATTTAGATGGGTAAGGGTTGTTCAATCCTGACTGCAGTTCAGTGTGTGTGTGTGTGTGTGTGTGTGTGTGTGTGTGTGTGTGTGTGTGTGTGTGTGTGTGTGTGTGTGTGTCTAGACAGAAGAGCCAAAGTATGCATCACAGTTACTTCTCCAATGTCATGGCTTGCCAAACCTACACATCCATTTCATGCAGGCCTCCCAACCTTTTGTCTCCCACATAGCATGCAGTCATCTACTATAAGTTCACCTGCAGTCCTGTAAAAATCAGAGTTGAGCCATGGCACTTAAGATAGGTAGGGGTTCTATTCTCACTGCAGTCAAAAGGGGGGGGGGATTAGTGTGTGTATGAGCTGTTGTACCTTACATTGAGCATTTTACAGCAGCCTGTGGGACACTTATCTTGTCTTCAACAGACACTGCTGATATTGTCATCTATAAAGTGTTCATAGGTATGTACTAGGCTAATGGCCCTGGGGCCTTTACAAGCCTAGCCATACGATTACCCTGGCATAGTGCCACCCAACCTTAGTTCCCAGTGCCTCTGTCGAGTATAGTCACTGGAGTTACTCTGGGGAGAATTTTCTGTTTCCCCTCTACTCAAGATTTCCCTTGAAGAGGGTCAGCGAGGTGCTCTGCTCGACATGTATGGAAAGTCTATTCAATAGCAGGGGCAGTCTCTGGGTTATGAACCTGTCCCTCCAGCATGTTCTGTTAATTGTGCTAATGAGGTCTCTAGAGCATGTGGTGCGGAGGGATTGGGATTTCTTTAGATGTAGCATTTCTCACAGAGCTGGGTCAGATATAGCTTTGTAAGTCAAGCAGAGATCGCTTCTAAGTAGGCGATATGAGAGAGAGAATGTAGGACAAATAGTTTAGGCCTAGGATCCTCTTTGTGAAGTACTTTTGCGACCTCTCCAATTGTTGCAGGTGTCTAGTGAGGTACATGCCAAATGGCCCATTGTACTCGATGATTGGCCTAATGAGGGAAGAGTAGAGGGAGACAATGACCTCTTTCTTCCTGGATGCAAAACCCTTAATAACGAGATGGGCCACATAGGACTTTCTGACCACAGTGGTAATGTGGTGATCAAAAGACAGGTTGCTGCCAACCTGTGTTCCCTGATCTCTTATAATGCCTTCTGTGTTCAGTGGACTACCATCAATATAGTAATTCATTGGAACTGGGTTTTTCCCAAAGAGGATGACTACACATTTTTTGGTATTGAGCTTAAGGCCATGGTTTTGACACCAGTTGGTGGTCTCAGTGAGGCCATTCTGCAGGATGTCAACATCACTTGGAGAGTTAACTCCCAACTTGCAATCATCTGTGAACTTTTGTCAGCCAGAGTCCCTTTGTGTTGGCCTGGACTTCAGAGAAGTAGATACCAAACTGAAGAGGGCCCAGGACCAAACCCTGTGGGACTCCACTAGTGACTAGTTGGCAGTTTGACTTGAGTCAGCTACTTTCACACTGTGGGTTCTATCTGTGAGAGCCAGTTTGCAACCCACCTAGTGATACAGTGGTTGATGTCTAGCTTAGTGAGTTTTTCTATGATTCCTGAGTGGGGAATTTTATCAAAAGCCTTGGCCAGATCAAGGTAGGCTGTATGAACCACCTTGCCTTCATCCACAGCTCTGGTGACTGACTCAAAGAAGTCAACCCAGTTGAGCAGGCACTATCTGCCCTTCACAAAACCAAACTGTGTGGAATCCAGAGTTTGGAGATTCCTTATATCCTTGTTTATTAGGTCCATGATGATGCGTGCTATAGCTTTGAATATCAGACTAATCAGGCTAATGGGGTGATAGTTCCCAGAGTCTGTAGTCGCTCCTCCTTTGTGGAGAGGGATGACTGTAGCAGTGTGCCATTCGGTAGGGACAAAGCCTGAAGTGAGGCCGTGACTGAACAGGGCACACGAGGTGCCAGTTCACTCTGTACTTCATGTAGAACACAGCCAGAGATATTGTCAGGTCCCATAAAATCTGTATTCTTGGCCTTGGGCAGTGCTGTTTTAACCTGTGCAGCAGTAATACTGCGTGCCTGGCAATCTACTGGTATTGTGATTGGTCCTTTTGGGGGGGGGGGGTAAAGTTGGCAGTGAATCTGTCGGCCAGTATACTGGCAATTTCTGTTCGGTATAAGAGGTGCCATTGTGCAGTAGCTCAGAGCAAATCTGGGTATTGTCGTGGAGATTCTTTACATAACTATAAAAGGTCTTGTGGTCGTCTTTACTATCTGCAGCAATTCTGTTTTCATAGCTAGCTTTAGAGGATTTGATGAGGGAGCTCAACTTTTTGTTGAGGTTGATAAGGGGTTTTTTTAGAGTCTTGGGACTTCACCTTATTCCGCATCAGTTTCTTCCTCCTGTTGTAGAGTACGTTTATGGTAGGGGACTACCAGATTGGCTTCCTTATTTTGGAGGAGAGCATCTTGACTCTATTGGGTATGGCAAGATCCATGCATTTGTGTACGTGTTTGTACAGTGCATTTGTGTATGATTCGGCAGTCACGCAACTATTCTCCATTTGCATGGGTGCCGTGAAGTTAGCCACCTTTGTTTTTAGGAGCCCAAAGTTAGCTTTGGAAAAGTTTTTCTTGGTGGTTTCATTTCTCGGGGGGTGGGAGGATGTGGATTTCAAAGGTGATTAGTTTGTGGTCGGATCTAATCAGGGAGGAGCTGACTATTGGTGTAGAGTAACAGTCGCCTATTTTAGTAATAACCAGGTCAAGGATGTTGCTACCTCTAGACCTCCAGTGGGGGTGAGAACGAGCAGCTCCAGGGCATTAGAATTAATGAACTCCAGGAAACGTTGGGCAAGTGTATTGGTACACGAGTAGTTTTCCCAGTTAATGGAGGGGTAGTTGAAGTCGCCTAGTGAGTGAGTGTTAGGTTGGACGCTAATATTCTCCAGGGTGCCTAAGAACATGGAGTGCAAGTCTTGGGACATGGTTGGGGGACCTATAGCAGGTTACGACCTAAATCGCTGTCTTACCCAATGCTAGCTCCAATGTTGTCTGACACACTACAAGTCAGACTTGAGCCATGGCACTCACATTAAGTACTGTTTTCTGTAGTCTGTGTACTTAGGTAGCGTTCTATTCTCACTGCAGTCAAATGGGGGAGGAGTTGTGTGCGTGTGTTTTTGCACGTGTGTGACCGCTGTTGTTGGACATTACAGTCAGCCTTTTACAGCAGCCTCTGGAACACTTATCTTGTCCTGGACAGACACAAGTCTGTCATTACTTGGCTATAGAGTAAGTAAAAGAATCTGCTGTCTACAAATACAAAAGTGAGAACCCAGAAATGTAAGACTTACCCTCCTAAGCCTAAATAAGCAAATAAGACAACTTGTACAATATCTCATCCCAACCTTTATTTTCTCTTTTTATTTATTTATTCTTTGTGTTTTTATTTTTTCCCCCACAGCACAGTAGGGTAGGCCTGGCCCACAGGACCACATGTGCCAACTCCATCGGCTATGGCACAAGGCCCACAGCATGTCTGAGCCACAACTTGGTAGCACCCTTCCTGCTGCCTCTGCACTACCTGGCCACTCAGGTAGTTCTGCCTCAGAGGACAGGCCTGTGGCTCCCTCTGGAAGCAGTGGCAGAGGGGGTATTTTATCACCCGAGAAGAACTGCTGAGGGTGGCGTGTAGGATTGTGCGCCACACTGGGAGCACATGCCTATGCCTGATGGGGACACTGCTCTCCATCACTGTATTGAATAACACAAGGAAATGCAGATGTCAAACACTGCAGCCACTGGTGCAATGAGATGACAGTCCAGTGGGTAGGGACTCAAATCTGTCACTCAGCTTGACATCCATGGGTTCACAAGGTCCACACCCTTACTCCAACCATGGTGTTCAACCACCTCTTATGTTGTTCACCATCCCTGTGTCTTGTCTTATGTTCTGTCAGCAACTGCTTCCTCACCTTGCCAACTTACCTACTCCAGATATGCCTACGTTCCTTCCTCAACATTTCTCTCAAAAAAAACTTTCCCAAAAAAATACATTGCCCCATACATAGCTCTCCATGTTGCAAACATGTCTACTTGACACACTTGATTCAGTCCAACTGGCTATACAACATGATTACATTGTTGTCACCCACCCTTCTCTCTGGAGATGACAGTCCAAATTCAGAGTGAGCGTGTTTGTACACATATATGACTCGAATCCGATGACCGGTTGAAATCTCACATGACCAGTGTGTTTGGCTGTATAGTGAGTGACTCAAGTAGGTCCAAGTAGGCAGAGTGGTACTCGTGGTTCATGGTGAGGGACTTGTAGCTAACAATGATATGGAAGCGGGTTTTAACATACATTTAGTTGGACTTGGAGTATTGTTATGGAGTTGTACTCTTTGACCAGTTTTGTGGTGCATTTGTCTTTAATGAAAATGTACACACCTCTGCCTTTGATACTTTCACACTCATTCTGATGTGTGAGTGTGTGGAAGGCATTGTATCCTTGCATGGCCAGCATGCTCTCTGCGACCCTGAAACATGTCTGTGACTGCACAGACATGGGCATCTTCCAAGGAAAGGAGTTCTTCCAGTGAGTGCATTTTCGGATTTACACTGCTTGCATTAAGCAGCATAACCTGCAGCTTGTCTGTAGTGGATTCTTTACACTGGGACTTTAGTTGTTCTGACATTGCTAAAAAGGCCACTATGGAGGAGGCGAGCACCTTCACATAGTACAGTAAGTTACGTCTCCAGTTATTCACTGTAACATGGACTATGACAGAGTCATAACTATACTTGCTGTTGCAAGACTTGAATGTGTGAATGATCTGATGGACCCTGGTCCCTGACAGGCAGCTGACTGTGACCTTCTCCTTGTCCAGCCTGGTGAGTGGGACATGTGCGTGTCTCACTATGGAGTCACATATGAGCCTGAGGGGCTTATTGGCTGAAACACTGCTGTCTGTAATATGTGCAGTGGATTCTGTTGTGTCTGCACTGTGTGCAGTAGGCTTGTGATTGGGAGGTCTCTGATCTTTAGTTAGGTTTCTAGCGAGTACCTCCAAGTATGTGGGTTTATGTGTTGTGAGCTTATGTGCAATTGTGTGAATTGCGTGTGCTGACAACATGTTGGATATCTGATTTGTTATGTGAGAACTGATTCCAAATTCATTGTATAGATACACCTCTCAAGTTGTATTAGTTTGTTTTAGCAGTAACTGGTTGTCAGTATACACGAGGCAATTGCTCTGTTGCCTCAGGGATACCCATGTAAATCAGGCTGCTTGGAGAAATGGTGGAAAACTGTCCATCCATTATTGAAGTTATATATACTTGTAGTAACTAGTGGGGAGTGGGCTAGATGGACTAGTTTTGGTGCAAGACTAACAAAATGTGTCTATTCTATGGAGAGCTAGGGTTACAAAAATGTGTCAATCTTTTACTATGCACAACGGAGTTGCTTGCATGGCAGCAGTGCAAGTTCTAAGCAGCTACAGTAAACTGAGTGCAACCCCCCCCCCCCAAAAAAACACAATGCTGGAATACAAGCAAAATTAAACTATTTTAAAAAAGTAAACAAAGGGAAAGGCTAACACAGAGTCTTATTCCAACAATCCCCAACTCAGAAGGGTTGGTTCTTGAATGCACAGTTCAGGCACAAGTGTGCTGGGGGGCCTTATTGATGTAAGAGGGCTGGTTTTAGTGCTCCAATGATACCAAATAGTCTAGATTCAGCCAGCCTGTATTGAGCCTATGCTATAAAATGCAGAAGTACAAGAAATCCAAAGTGCAGAAAATCGCAATCCAACAGAAGAATGAACAGTTTAAATAAAGCAGCAGTTTAGTACTATACTCCAATAACAGTGTAGACCACAACACTTCAAAGTGTGAAATAAGTCATCTGGAACCAAATTGCTTAAACCAGAACTAAGACACTTTCAGAATAACAAACACAATAAGCCTTCAAACAGCAATTCCAAGCTTAGAAGGGTGCAAGCTATCCTCCCCTGCCACACGAGTCTATACCACAAGCTTTCCTAATGTAAAATAACTGGTTTTGAGGCCAAGTGCTTAAACCATAACATAGACTTAGAACAGCAGCTACAATAAGCATTCAACCAACAATTCCCAGCTCAGAAGGGCAGAAGCTACCGTTTCCTCCCACAAGAGAGTGTAGACTGCAAACTTTCCTAATTTAAGACAACTGCCTGAAACCCAAGTGCTTAAACCAAAAGTAACAGTCTTAGAATAACAGTCACAATGTAAAGCGATACCAGACAGATGACAGTGACATCTTTTAATCTACCCGCATACATCATGTCATGGTTAGTAGGCCCTGTGTTATCTTGAGAAAGCCCTGTGGTCTGTCTAGCTGCTGCATGTGTCTGGTGAAGTTCATGCAAAAGACAGCACTACACTGAACTACTGTTCTGATGAGTTTGAATACAGTGCTGTCATACAATCTTGAAATCTGAATGTGATGGTGTCTCTTAAGATGTGCACCATACACACGTCCTGGAAATCATTAAAGAGAAAGACTCTGAAGTAATGATGCACATTGCAATTCCTGACTTCCCAACCCTTACAAAAGAACATGCTAGACAGTACTGTCATGATGTTGCTATCCACTGTATCATTTGGCAAGGCAAACATAGCTGACAGGTACAACTATTAGCTCAACACAAATTCAGATATACTAGGCACTAATGTAGCTATGCACCCTGTCCAGACACAAAGCTTTTGTAGCCCTGAATACAAAAGAGAGAAGACAGAGATATAGCACAGTTATCAGTTGAACAGGGTGCTCGTGGGGTGGGGATGGGGCAAGAGGACTAGTCTAACAAAAGGTTGATGAGTGTGTGTGAGGGAGAAAGGGAAGCAGGCAGGCTGTGTATGGGTCTGTAGAGTTCCTCCATGTGAAAGTAGTGTGAGATAGTCTGCATGAATACAGCTAAGCTCAGTGTTAGATCTACATCTTGGTATGTTGGACAGGTGTGACCCATGCATGGTAGAAGTGGCAATTCATCATTGTTGCCCCTGACCACAACAACTGGCTTTCCATGCTGAAGGTCAGATGGAGTGCTGTTACCGGGGGCGTGACCAATGTCTGCTGGATGTGCTACCTTTACGGGAATGCCCAGGACCATGACTCCAAGACCTGCCACGTCTGGGAGTGGACAACACACTCACTGATGGACCAGTAGAAGTACTCCTACTACAAAAGCATGATTGGGAATGGCCACGTTGTCTATTAGCAGATGTTGTGGCTGGCCAACACCCATGAGGACGCCATTCCCCTCTCAGCAGACATTCCATCACAGACACCCCTCTTTTAACATGTCATTCATTCGATCAAGGGAATCGCCACGGTGGGGGAAGTCAGGCATGTCAGTGTGTGCCACATTCACCACCTTGAGCATTTGTCTGGAGTGCCTTTCTGAATATGCCTGTGCCTCCATGATGGCGCTAAACATACACTTTGTGACCCTATCAACCCACCTGCATGGCACTTTGCCTACAGCCAGACTCAGCAGGCACTGAAGCCGCAGTAGCCACACTTCCCTGCTCAATGTCATCACCCTCGATCTGTCCTATATCTGTGGGCTCAGTGAAGAGGATAAGCGTAGGCCTACTAGCTGTTTCTGGGGAAAAAGAAGGGGGTGGCTGGACGGCAACCTCTGTTAGATTCAAACTCTACACAATCATCAGTGACTGATGAGACATTGACATCAGGTAGCACAGGGCCCACATTCCCTCTGTCATGATCACCTGTGATAAAAAGGGAGATACAAGGGCATACATTAATACCTGCATTACTGTATTGCAATATATAACTAACAGTGTTGCCACTATTACAGAAAGTATAGCAATACACACAATAGGCCTAAAATGATGCATTATATTTCTAGAAATTGATCTGCAATACTGAAATAACTTTATTCGGCTTACCATCTGCAGAAAACTTATGTTGCTGGATTCCTGACACTGCTGAAATAAGTTAAGCAAGAGGTAAGGCCATCATCATCTTTTTTAACAGTAAAGACGGGGGTACTACATGTACTCCTCTCAATCTGTACGATGTGTTACTTCTACAAGAAAGTGGCTGACAACTCCAAATTGGGCTCATCACTGTACCGATCTTCAATCACCCCCGCCCAAAAAAAAATATGACAGACATGTAACACAAAAGTAACTTATTTCAATTGTTTTAATTATACAACAGTATTCAACTGGTCATATAACAAAGCCTACCTGGATGCTCTTCTGGGGCTGAGAAGGAGGGGCATCCACATCTTCTGCTGTGAGTTGTCCTGTTGTAAGAAGATTTGCCAGGAATTCCTCACTGGGGGCAAGAGGTGGTTCTGCAGCAGGCCCACCCATTGGTACCCTCTAGTCTCAGGCAACAGCACTTACACGCCTCAATGCAGATATAAGCAAGTCAGTGGCCCTGTGGTGCACCTGCTCATAAGTATGGCCGTGGCCCCCCATGGTATTTATGATTGCAACAATCTGCTGCCATAGCCTCAGCCTCTCTGGCATATTGGGACGACCCCTTCCAAGAAGAAAAGTGCCATGTTGATAGAGCGGTCTACACCTCAATTACATTTTCGGTCCTAAAAGACAGCAGAATGATAATACATATAACTATCACTTAACTACAAAGAAACTGTTACCAGATACAACAGTTAAGGTAGGCTGTCAGTAGTACACACTGGAGAAACAACACATATGACAGATGTGAAATACTAACAGGCAGGATCCCAAACAAGGAGAGTAGGCAACGGCAACATATCCTATGTGCCATAGCAGTAACTCAACTGTGCTACTCCCCCCCCCCCCAAAAAAAAGAACAGTCCATTCTAGGTTGTGACATAACAATAACTTATTTTTGCCCCCCCCCCCCCAATCCACTAAAGAACAGGCACATGAACCATTTTGCTAACAAAACACATTTGAAATGTTAAACATGCAAAGGACCTGTCCCTGAAACATTTGTACATATGTATCACACAACCTACTAATTTTCATGTATTGTCAATCATTTTTACCTCTGAAATGGCTTGACAAACATGGCCATGGCATCAGTAAACGTCTAACAAATGCATACAGATACAGTGTAAAAAGGCTTTGCTTCACATTATTCATCAATATATTCTAGGATATGCATTATGTACGTAAAAAAAATGACAGCATATCTGTTGGAGTTCAATACTCCTCTGTAAAGATAGCTTGGGAAATATTTTGCTTTGCTGAACATATAGCAAGTCTCCTCACCATCAGTTTGGCTAGCTACACATTTGCCTTTTTATAATGGAGTAGATTATTAATGGACTACATCTGTCTAGGCTGTGTTTCTGAGATGCTAATTACAACATAAGCAGATGAACTGCATGCTAATCAACCAATCGGGTTGTTATAAAGCAACCATTTAGACTCCATGGTGTTTTTTTTCCTTTGGATTTCAAAAGTAGTGGAGAACAGACACAAAGTCTACACAGACAGAATGTTAGGAGCTGCTGCTCAACTCCATTTTATGTGCTACAGGCTGCAGGCAATGTTGCTGCCAATAGGCCTAGGCAGAGAAGATTTTTCAGGCCACATTTAACTTATACATGGCATGGATACTGTAAAGTGCTACAGGGTGAACATGGACACAATACAGGAATCCTGTGACCAACTCAGAGCCACAGCCTTTGCCTCCCTATGGTTTGGCTCTGTACTGGATGCATCGCACTCATCCCTGAGCTAACACTGTGGCAACTGCTGCACTTACAAGTCAAGTCCTGAACATGTACTGTATATTATTATTATGACATGTTCTTGTACTTCATCACTTGGTGCAGTAAGCAACTACAAGGTGGGAGATTTGTACACAAACTACTATCATGTGACAGCAAGAGACTTTATTTGATCTGCATGTGTTCATTAGCAAGTAGTAGGTCTAAGGCCTCAAAGATTCACACATTGATACCTCCCCCCAAAGTAATGATGATCACTGCATACCCTCAAGTTTAGCACCAGACATTTGAAATGGGAAATCATAACACAGGGAAGTTTGAAAGTAATGAGACACAGAAAGTTTCCGATTTTACCACCTTCACAAGATCAAAACAGTCAGGATGCAAAACGATGAGAGTAACAAGAGCAACATAGCCTTGTTTGTGCTATAACAGTATCTCTGCCTGGGTCCACCCCCTTTGAAAGAACATATACCCTTGCATATTCCATGACAGGAAACCACATTTGCTCCCCACCCACAAAACAGCAGTCTATGCTTGTCTGAGGACTCTAACCTTCCTTTAATTTGATGGCAAATGCATATCATAGTTTTCCCAGTGAATATCTCCACACATTTTAAGGTAAATGATATAGACTGGCCTACACACTGCATGTCTGAGTACTGGTCAGATAAGTGATGAATGACCAAGAAACACAAAGGTAGGACACAGCTGTATATTTGCAAGGAATAATCACAGCAGGCTGGGTGTCATAGATTGATTTTCCGCATTTCAACTAATTCTCAATGTTTTATACCTTTTTTTGGGGGGCACTGTTTGTATGATATCCCACTTAGCACAAACGGCTTTGGCTATATGCATTTTGTTTACGCGTACAGTGGCAGTGTACAAACCGGGTGAATGGACCACCCAGGTAGCAGACAGGAAACAGACTGTCACAAACACACACTGAATGCATTAAATTAATACCATTCGCCATCACGCATTTTCCAGCAACGCACTCTCTCACGCAACTTGTTTTTTGCAAATGCTGTAAATCCAGAAACTGAGCACTCCCAGTAAGCATAATACCTGCAATTGGTGGGAAAACATAATTCTACATTGGTCTTGATCTGTAATAGGCATGGCAGGTGTTCCTGGAGAGATTTTGGGATTCTGTGCTCAAAGATGGGGTGTCCAGGAGTCCACAGTATTTGCTGGACTCCCAGTGAATGAACATGGGCCCAGGCTGTTGCAGAGGGACAATTGTGGCTCAGATTACAAGGCAGAGGCATAGAATAGTCTGGCCCAGGCTCAGACCAGTACTACTCGTATCCCCTGCACTGGTGAACAATGCAAGAATTGAATCACTATAGAGACCTCAGGATGAGGAAGATTATGCCGTTCACTGTTGGATCGAGGAATGTAGGACTGGGGGCACCCCACAGATGTGTAAGTATCATTTACAGAGACTACTTGTCAGAGTTAAAAGCTGGATATATGTCAGGATTGGTATGCTTAATTGTATTCTATTCTTCTTTTTCTGTAGCCATCAAAGACTGGGAACTGAATGTGTGAACCCATGCAGCTAGATGGGCATGGATGTAAGACGCAAGTGGTATGTATGCATCCCAGTGAGGTTATTTTAGCACTAAAAGTTAAGATGCATTTATTGGTTAATTATACAGTTGTATCAAATTGAGCATTAATTTCTTAACTGTAGTAGGGAAGTATGCATGCATTACTCTGGCAGGGAAACGGTTCATTATTACAAAGCAGTCATAGGCTGTGCCTTCAAAATCTACACTTCCCAAATATACAATACACTTAAGGTTTCACCAATACTGCAATGTCACGTCAGAACTGTAAAGCAGTGTCACCACTGGCTTACTGTAAACTGTAATCAGTATATTTGGACAGCACATATGTGCAATGTATGCACACATCAAGGATTGCTTACTGCAATCTGCAGTATATTGTGCATCTATTAGGAGCTGGGTAGTGTTAACAGTAAACAAAGGTATTTGTTAGGAGTTGATACTGTTAAAAGCAAAGGTAACAGAATAGAGTCAAATACTCGTATCAATGCTTTGTATGTTGCATATGAAGTTACTGATGTTTTCCTTTTCTTTCCTCTCATTCCAACTCTTAATTTTTATTTTGCTTATTTTATCATTTTTTGTTTTTCCCACAGCACAGTGGGGTAAGACTGTCCCACAGGGTCAACCTGTCCCCAGTACACTGGGTGCAGCACTGCTGCCAAGCACATCTGGTGCAGACCCTGGTAGCACCCCTTCTGCTGCCTCTGCACTACCCGGGCCACTCAGGTACTTCTGCCCTAGAGGATAGGCCTGTGGCTCCTCCAGAAGCAGTGGCAGATGTAGTGAGTATATCACCCATGATGAACTGCCACGGGTGGTGCGTGGCACTGGTGGTGCATGCCTACTCCAGATGAAGACACCGCTCTCCATCATTGTATTAAATGACACAAGGAGAGACCATCATCAGACACTGCACCCATTGGTGCAGTGAAGTGACAGTGATGACAGTCCAATCGGGTGAGGACTCTATTCTCAGTCACCCAATTTGTCATCCATGGGTTCGTGCTGTCCTCACCCTCACCTCGACCTTTTGTGTTCATCCATCTTGTGTCCTTCACCATACCGGTCTCGTCTGCAATTGCTTCCTCACCTGCCCAACTTACTGCACCCAGACATTCCTACAGCCCTTCCCCAACATTTCTCTCTCAAACAAAGCAAAAATGGGCACCTCTCTCACAAAAACAAACAAATAAATAAATAAATAAATAAATAAACATCCCATACATCTATGTCCATTTCTAACACGTGTCCTCATGACACATTATTTGGACCAATTCTCTATATAATAGATTGTGTTACTGTCCCCCCTTCTCTCTGGAAGTGACAGTCCAAATTCAGCAAAATGTGTGCATATATGTTCATGTTTTATTTTTAAAGAAATGGATAGCCATGGTTCTTCCTTGCATCTTCCTGCACATTCCTGCCTTCCTTTCACTTGGTTCTTCCCCCTGCTTATTCCCCATTTAACCACCTTCCTGTCTTTCCTATTTCATTTCTTTAAAGCACAATTCTGAGATGGTGCACATCACTCACTAATGTATGGCTATGCTAAAACTAGTTCTGAGTATTGGATTGGAAACCAGTACCATCTAAGTCAGATTTTAGACACTCTGTACCAACTATCACACTTCAGAGTTTGCATTTACACGTAAAATTATTTGCAACTGTTGCATATACCTGGAATCAAACCAAGTACCATCTGAACAAAAAATACATGCATCACTGCATTTACAAATAGTGCTGCAGACTCTGTGGTTTAGCAGGTGTATTTTAGAGACAGTATAGCAAACAGACTTAACTGCTGTTGTATACACCTGCTAGTTAATCTCTGGATGCAGGAATTAATGCACAATGCAGTGATAAGTTCCTTTTTGGGGCAAATGATTTAGCTATAGGTAATACATTAATGCATTTTGGTAGTAGCATTGCTTAACGAACAGCATCAGACATCGGGCACTACTGATGTACAAAACTAAATGAGCATTGCTCAATAATGCTTTAGCAAACATTACAGGGGATCGCGCAATGCTACTTCATAAAAATTTAATGAAGATATGACATTAGTGATATGGGGAGCATGCACAGGGGAGTACAAGGGGAAACCTTTCCTAAACTGTGCCAGATACTACTGAATGCATTATATACATCTGCTAGTTAACTCTGTGGCAGCAAGTGTTAATGCATTGTTGGAGGCAGATGGTACCGAGTTCGAATATAGGTGGAAGTAATTTTACAAGCACATATGATACTTTAAATATATCTACTTATACTGCTGTCATTTACCATTGCTTCACACTGGTGCTCACTGTGCACCATCATGCAATACTTCTTTAAAGAAAAGACATGGGCAAGATAGGAAAGTGGTGAAATGGGGAGCAATCAAGGGGAAGAACAAAGTGAAAGCAAGGCAGGAAAGTGCAAGAAGGATGTAGGGAAAAAAAACAAAGTTATCAATTTCTTCTAGAAAATAACATGAAAATATATGCACAAATTCTGGAGAATTTGGACTGCCACCTTCAGAGAGAGGGGTGACCAAAACAAAATCTGCTGTATAGAGAACTGGACATGAAGACACGTGCAAAATGGAGAGCTATGTATGGAACATTTTTTTTGGGGGAGGGGGCAGGCAGTTGCCCCCCTATTTTTTTTTTTTTTTTTTGAGAGAGAGGGAGGAATGTTGGGTAAGAGCTGCAGGAATGCCTGTGTGAGGAAGCAACTGCAGACAGACAAGACAAACAAGACAAGAGACAGAGGTGTTGAAGGACATATGAGGTGAGTGAACACCGTGGATGAGGACAGGGTGGGAAATCCGGGTCACATGCAAGTTGATGTGGTTGACAGTGAGAATTTAGTCCTCACCCAGTGGAACTGTCATCACTGTCACCTCACTGCACCGCTGGCTGCAGTGCCCAACATCTGCACCTCCTACGGTTGCTCTGCACGAGGATGGAGAGTAGGCATGGGCGTGCACCAACAGTGCAGCGCACAATTTACACACCATCCGTGGTAGTTAGTCATGGATGATAAACTCACCAACAGAACTGAGGGGCCAGGTAGTGTAGGGGCAACAGATGAGGTGCTACCAGGTTCTGCACTGGATGTGCTGGGCATTGGTGCTGTAGCTGGTGGAGTGGGGGCAGGTGGATCCCATGTGACAGTCCTACTCCCACTGTGCTGTGCTGTGGGAAAAATGAAAAAAAAAAAAAAAAAAAAAGAGAGAAGAAAGGGTTAGCGTGAGGAAAAAGGGAGAACATTAGTAACTTCATATGTGATGTACAAAGCATTGATACAATTATTTGACTCTATTCTCTTACCTTTACTTTTAACACTACAAACTACTAACAAGTTTCTTCCTTACTTTTAACACTACCCAGTTTATAACAGAGGCACACTATAGTACAGATTGTAGCCACCAATCCTTGATGTGTGCATAAATTATATGCGTATTCCAATTATACTGACTGCAGTTTATAGAATGTCATTTGTGCCACTGGTATAAGAGGTATGAAGTAAACCTAACAGTATGGCACATTTGGGAGGAGTGTTTTGAACCCACAACCGATGACTAGGCTAAAATACTGTACTGCTCTTTTGTCCTACAGACTACTGCATGGATACCTTCCTTTTACAGTTTAGAGATGCACACGCCTGCTTGAAAATATGGCACCATTGCTTTCTGCTACAAACTAAGACATGCATAGTTTCCTTCACAGTTGGGATGTGCACACTCAATTTGATAAAACTGTATTATATACCAACTAAGCAGTCCTTCAGTTTTAATGCTATGAAATTACTATACAAATTATTATTATTAAAATACTTAGTACTGTTCTGATGCATACATACCGCATGCTTCTTGCATCCTTACTAGACGTACAGCATGGGACTTAACATTTGAGGCTCGCTCTTCAGCAGCTGTGGAAAAAACAGACCACCATTATTAATACCAGTCTTGACTATATTCAGCTTTTAACTCTTACAATTACTCACTGAAATTGATACTTGCACATCTGTGGGGTGTCCCCTGTCTGAAATTCCCCGATCCAAAGGTCGAGAGTATCCCGCTTCCTCCTCTGGAGGTCATGAAAATGATGTCTGCATTGTTCACTAGTGCAAGGGATAACTGCAGCACTAGTTAAGGCCCTGAAAATATTATTCCAGGCTTTAGATTTATATTCTGAGCCTGAATAGTCCTGCAGCAGCCTAGTCCTTAAATAGAAGTTTAACAAAAATTTTGGAATCCTGGACACCCCAACACTGCGCCCACAAGTGCACATCCTCTCCAGCAACTCCTGATATGTCTGCCATAGTTCAAAGTTCAATGTATAATGAACATTTCCAGCCAATTGCATTTTATATGCTGCTGTTTTTCCACCTAATGCACATCTCGTGCTCACTGAGTGTGCGCACATTTTGATTTTGAAACATTTGAAAATGCTACACATATCTTACCATCACGTAAACATGATAGGTGAGGGTGCCCACTGCTGGGCACCTTGTCTATGCAATGTTGAGCGATGTGTAACAATGGCGAACAATGGAATTTCTAGATTAGATATACAGACATTTGTGTAAATGTGCTAGTCAAATGTGCCATATATACAGTTCTACACTTACAGCTATTACAAGAAGGTTGAGAAAACAGTTGTGCATGTTGCACTTCACTGCTATAATCTGCAGTCTCACAACAGTAAAACAAAATCTGCCCACCCTGTACTATAACACCAGACCATCTGCACTCCATACCTACACTTAACACCTGCTGCCATGGGATTAGTGAGATGATATCTGCTATCTTAGTAGTTACTGTAAGGTTCTCGCTGTTCATCGTATAGCAACACCACTTACCGTGTTTGTGCGATGCACATTATTAACTGAACGCATCCAGTTTGTGTGTGGCTGTCTGGGTCCTATCTATAGCCTAGGTAGTCCTTTCCCACAGTTTATGCACTGCTGCGCGACGTGCAAACCAGGAGAGCACAGCTAAACATGTTTATGCCAAGCAGTGCATCATACAAACACTGGCCAAAAATGAAAAAAAAAATTAAAAAAAGAAAATTAAAACACAAAAAGGAAGACTGCGCATAGTTTTGCAGAATGTCCAGATATTTGCATCATATTTTTGGCCTGTTCCTCATAAAATGTGTGGTTTATTGTGAAATCACTGAAGATTGAAGTCAATATATGATGACATACATTTCTGTTCTGTACTTCATATCCTTCAGAAAATGCATGCTTGCCCTCCCCCCAGTGGTTTAGTGTTTGACCAGATTACTGGCACTAAAAGGTAGTGTGGAATGATCCACATTCAGTACACAAGTTTCGTGGCCAGCAACACCAGGGCAAGCCACGAAACCTTGCACATCGCACATCATTAATATGCATGGTGCTCTGCACAGAACCTATACGGAGTTTGAATCCTGCAGTATGTTTTTCAAAACAAGCACATTTCTCTTAATTCTTTTATCTTTTCCGCTTCATTTTACTTATTTTTTTATTACCATATCTTAAACCAAAGACAGAAATTTCATTCATTCTAAACTGCATACCTCCTTATCTTAACCATATATCCTATTCCTTTACTTTTCTCTTTGTTTAAAGTCATCCCTATTGCTTCTAATCATTAATTTAAATACCATATTACTTCTTTTATCTACATCTTGCTTTTTGCAATTATAATATCATCTGCATAAGTTATCAATACTAGGAATCTTAAGCCTTCAGGCATCACATACTCTGCTTTCTTCATTTTATCATTTGTATCACATACAACTGCATTCATAATTAAAACATAGATAATACAATCATTGGACATCCTTGTCTCACATCTCTCCATCTTTATTTTTTTTACTTGGCCATTTAGCAAAATATTTACTTTATTTCTATAGGTAGATATAAAATTTCCTAATTTTCGCACTTATGATGTATTCTTTCACTATCTCCCATAAAATTCCATGTCCTATTGTATTAAATGCCTTAAGATCTCCTGTCATAAGTTTAGCTTTTTCTCCTCCTCTATTTACAGTATCATCCACAATCTCTTATTATTCATTCTTGACATCCCTTCCCTTCTATACTATATAATTTTCCATAACAAGTTTCATCTTTTTTTCCAATTTTTTTTGTAATATCTTCATAAAAACCTTATCATTATTGCTCAGTATTATCGATCACCAGTTTCTCATTATTCTTTCTTCTTTCTTCCATATAGATTTACGGATTCCAATACATAATTATACATAAAACCTTTACCTAGCCATTCATTCAAAACCTTTAGAAAATACTCTTTTTGCCATTACTTTAAATTTGTATACATTTCATATCCTATTCATCTGGTCCTGGAGCCGAATCTATATTTATTTGTCATAATACTTTATCATAAATAGATCTCCTTTTCAAATTCTTCATTTTCTTGTTCTGAAAACTTTTTTCCTGTTCAGGAGTTCTTTGTATTTCGCTCTTTCTTATTTTTCACCTCCCTCATTACACTATCTTCCTTTACTAGACTACTTAAATATGCAGAAACTTCTTCTCTTTTACCTTGTAAAAAATATCTTTGACTAAAAAATCTTTAACTTTCCCGATTTTTTTAATATATGTCTCTCTATCACTGGTTTCTAAATATTCCAATGCAACTTTTTGCACTCTTTTATACTATACTGTATGTATATCCATTATACATACATACATACATATTGCAAATACATATCACACATACATATATGTATCTACACACACATGCATACACCTAGACACAATGTAGGAGTAAAAAGAAGTTCTGTACTTACCATAACGTTCCATGTGTGTTATCCATCTCGCCCTTTATTCTCACTGTTGGGGTTGAATCTGATCAGTCTGATCCATCTCGGCCATTTTGCTAGCTCGACGTCTTCAGCAAAGCTCATGGGGCTCTTTTACCCATAATGCAACATCCAGCTTCCTCAGATCTTGTTTGCCCCTAGCAGTGTCAGAGTAAAAATATATATACATATACTTACTTGGACAAACACACACACACACACACACACACACACACACACACACACACACACACACACACACACAGAGGCAGGCAGACAGACAGACAGACACACACACACACAGGCAGACACACAGACACACAATGCATCCCTCCAAAAATATGCTAGAAAACAATTCTGAGGCTGTATGACCTTGAAATATCCATATTGTGATACTTGGTCTCCCAGAAGAATCGGCAGGAGGGGGGTGTATGGTGGGAGGGTTGTGAGAATAAAGGGCGAGATGGTCAATACACATAGAACGTTACAGTAAGTACATAACTTCTTTATGTGATGTTGTCAATTTTGCCTTTATTCTCACTGATGGTACCGCGTCCAAAACAACCTGACTCTTGGGTGGCTCATGGGAGAATACTCCTCAGAACCATAGAACCAATGGAGGCTCTACTCCTAGAGGCCAAATCCACTTTGTAATGAGTAATAAAAGTATAACGTTTTGTCCAAGTTGCTGCAGCACAGATATTATCCAATGGTAATCTAGCTTGAAAAGCCACAGATGTAGTTACAGACCTTGTGGAATGAACTTTGACAGTATTTGGAAGTGGTCTGTTTCTTGAATTATAAATGCAAGATATACACACAGTGTAAGCCATTTAGATAAGGTGACTTTTGTAACTGGTTGACCTTTTTTAACATCAGAATAAGAGATGAAAAACAGATCTGATTTTCTAATTTCAGAAGTTCTATAAGTAGAAATATAACTGTCTATGAACATCTAAGAGGTGCAGTTCAGAAACTCTTCTGGCTGAAGTAACAGAAACTAAAGAGTGTATTGCAATTTGCATGTCACAGAAGGCTCAAAGGAGGAACACAATGTTAGATTAAATGAAGGTCAGACCTGGGGAGGGGGTTGGATTTTTATATGGTGGTCTTATCATAATAGTTTCTTTTAAAAAAGCTTTACAAAGTATGTGCGACATGTTTGCAGAACCATTCTCTCCTATGTGGAAGTTAGGAATTACTGCCAACTGGACTAATAGTAGCTGCAGCAGCTGCTACATTGTAAAGTTTTGCCAAAAATTCTAGAATAGAATGTATGCGTGTAGAAAAGGGGTCTGATTATTGTTGGCCCATATAACAAATCTCTGCCATCTACTCCTGTACAGTTTTCGTGTGGAAGTTTTATGGGAAGATAACAAGATGTGTTTGAAGAAAGGAGAGGAAATCTGACAATCAGGGGAACTGAAGCAGCCAAGCTGCTAGTTTGAGATTGTTCAGGTTGGAGAGAACCATCCCTGATGGATGAGTCAGAAGGTCTGGAGCATGGTCCAGAATTCATGGTTCTTCCCGAAGATGAGGCTGAAGAAAGGGGAACTAGATCAGACAAGGACAATGGGGGCAATCAGACTTATTGTCATCTCCAACAAACTTGCTTTCTTCAAAAACCTGGGAATTGGGGGATAGGAGGAAAGGCACAAAGAAGTCCCAGAGGCCAATCATGAGCAAGTACATCCCATGGTGACTCCCCTGTAGGAGCGATGAGTGCAAAATAGTTGCTGCATTTGGCACTGTTGGTCAATGCAAGAAGATCACAGCAATGCTGGCCCCATTTCCTGAAAATCTGTTCTGTGACTGAGGGACCACTTGTGCAGCCATAGTATGGTACTGCTCAATTTGTCTGCAATCACGTTGGATTTCCCCAGGATGTGTGTTGCTATCAGAAAGCAGTTAGAAGCCATTGCCCATTGCCAGACCCTCAGAGCTTCTCGACAAAGGGGACAAGATCTAGTCCCTCCTTGTTTATGTGCCAGACTACAGAATTGTTGTCTGACTGGGTTGCTATCATTCCTAAATGGAGTATGTCTTGAAATGCTTGCAACGCTAAAAAGCACCTCCCTCATCTCTAGGATGTTTATGTGTAAGTCAGCCTTGTGTTCCTGCTAGATGCCTTGGACTGCCTTCCCTAGATAATGCTCCCACCATCTGGGAAGTGCCTGTAGTCACTGTGGCCTGGGGTTCAGGAGGCATGAATTCACAGCGTTGAGATACTAGTGGAGAGTAAATTCACCACTGGAGGTCCTTTTTGCAATTGTTAGTTATCATAATTTTGTGCGACACTGAAAGCTCCAAAATTGACCATTGTGTGGAAAGTAACCACTGAAGTATTCTCATATACAGACAAGCTAGGGGAATAGGTAAGTTTGACGCAGCCATTTTTCCAAGTACCTGAAGAACTAGTTTTGCAGAGGCTTGTAATAGTCTGACATAATGGCAGAGATAGTCTACTCTGTCTTGTGGGAGTCTTACTACTAGTGTAGTCATGTTTATCTCTGGTCCTATGGAGATTAAGCTTTGACATGGCAGTGCAGATTTTTAAAGTTTAAGGAAATACCCAAGGAGGAACATAGTTGAAGGGTGTAAGCTCCTGGCTTGTAGCAGAAGACGCCTGGTTGAGGCAGTTATGAGCCAGTCGTCCAGATATGGAAACCGGTGGAATCCTCCATCTCAGGTGAGCTGCCACTACTGCCATACACTTGGTGAACACTCTGGGGGCTATAGTGAGACCAAAGAGCAGAGCTCGAAACTGGAAGTGACTGGCTCCTAGCCAGAAGCACAAGAATGTTCTGAATCACCTTTCCATTAGAATGTGGTAGTACACATCCTGACGGCCAATAGAGTATATCCAATTGTCTTTTTCCAAGAATGGAAGTAATGATTTGCAGTGTCACCATCTGAAACTTGGCATTTATTACAGACTTGTTTAAATTGTTGAGGTCCAAAATGGGTCTCCAGTCCCCTGTTTTCTTTGGAACTAAAAGAATCTTGACCAAGTCCCAGATCCTCTCTGGTCTGTGGGGACTTCTTGGATGACTCCTCTTCTTAGCAACTTTTGGATTTCTAATGTTGCTTGTTCCTTTTGACTGGGTGGAATGTCTGGATAACTTGCTTATGGGAGGGGGGAAGGAGAAGGGAATGATATATCCTCTGAATATTATGTCCTGCACCCGTTTATCTTTTGCCAGGTTTTGTGGTGCAGATGCAATCGACACCCGACTGCTTCCCGAGGCGAACAATCGGGCACTCCTTCAGAAGCGATGGAAGGGTCTACCAAAGAATGATTCTCTGGAACCCTGAATTTGCAGGCCTCCCCTACCGCAAGGGCGGTGTCTTCCATTATTGTTCCCCCTCTCTACCTCTAGGGGAATTTTTACCCTTGTGTGTCTTGGAAAGACCATAGATTTTCTGAACCACATCTTCCCACTACCTCTTTGACCTAGAAGGTGTGGAAAAACGTACTCCAATGCAGATAAGGTCTTATCTTCCTGTTCACACCTGGGCCCAAAAAGAGAGGAGAAGTAAAAGGGGGCATTAATGAAGGAGGACTAAGGGCTCCATGAAATCACAAAGGTGCTTCCAGGGCTGCCTCCTGAGAGAGATGCCTGAACCCGCTGCCCTACTCGTTCCATCTGCTGTATATGATATAAGCCTCAAGGACAAGTTCACAAATGAATTTAGGGTAGTGAGCTGCCCATTGACTTTATCTGACACCGCATCAGCTACAGCTCCCTTGGAGGGAGTCTACTAGTTCCTTTAGCAGGTCCCTCTGCAATCTAGTGAAGTGGGTAAGATAGTTCAGTGACTGCAAGGCAAAGGTCGCTGACAAAAACACTCGCTTCAAATACCTATCCATGGTCCTGGAATCCTTATGCAGAGGATGGATAGAAGAGCTGGTAGCGTCAACTGCTACACCTTTTAAGAGGATCCTGTCCTTAGGGACTGTAATATACTTATTTGGCCTCCTAGAAGTAGGGTCTATGGTGTTGCCTTCCGAGAGATTAACTCAACAAGTGCTTCGGAAGGAGGGGTCACCCAAGAGGTTGAAGGGCAAGACCCAAAAGCCTTCAGGTAAATAGACTCCTCCACCAAAGGGGAGGTGGACTGACAGTCACCTCTCTGCTTTAAGATTTCTAGGAGATCTCCAAATGAGGTGACCGTGGGGACCCTTCTGCTGCATAAAGGTCAGTATCAGATGTGACAGACCACTCTGGGGAGTCAAGATGTTTCCTCTTGCATGTCCTCTTCCAAAGGACCTCCATAGTGGAATATTCTGGGGAGGTTTCAGAAGCGGGGGGAGTTCCCCTACTGGACATCCTGAGGCCTAGGGTCTCAGCGGACCTGTGGAGAGGGTAGGTAAGAAGACAAAAACACTTAGAGCTGGGAGGAAGATCAGAGGGAGATTGTCTCTCAGATTGAGAGGTAGTCAGAACCCTCAATTTCCAAAGGCAGTCCGCTTCCGCTCCGAAGAACTCCCCGGATCCAACAAACGAGCTGTTGGAGGCGATGGGCCCCCCCAGAGCAGAAGACAGAAGCTCCAAAGCGGAGGTAGGAGCCAAACTCACTCACACCAAGGACCTCAGAGGCAGGGTCTGATCTGGCGAGATCCAAACTGGCCCCGCAGACCTGACCAGAGTGTCTCGGCTCCCAGAGTTCTCCTGCTCTGACTGGGTGAAAAGACTCAGGGCAGATACTGGATCAGAGGAAGCCAAGAGTCCCAGACCCGATACAGACAAGCTGGATATATTGGAATCTACTGGCTCTGAAACCAAGGAAGAGATCAGAGGAGGAGCAAGCACCAAGGGGGAAGGCTGCGTCTGATCCTTTGCCTTTGGGCACGGATCAAACAATAATTTGGCTAAAGCCGATGTCTTTAATTGTCTCTCCACAACCCTATTCACATCTTCATCAGACAGACCTCTGGTGGACCGAGTAGAGAGGGTAGGTGACCTGGATCTGGCTTGAAAGTGTGATGGGAGCCAAGAGTGAACTGGTTCCAGGGAAGGTGATCAGCTCCTATATCTGAATTCAGTGGGTGAAGTCATCCTCGGGGCCAAGGGTGCTTGCTGCTCCAAAGATGCCTTGGATCCGACCTGAGTTATCGGCTCTGATATTTCTCTTGGAGCAGACAGTTTGGGAGCTTTCTGCATCGGCTCCGAAAAGGATGTCTGCTCCGAAGAAGCTTGCTTTTTTGGTTTGTCCAGTTTTTCAGACTTTTCAGATTTTCAAGATTCAGGCGATACAGCCTCAGGAAAAAGGGGTCTTAATCAGACCCTTTAAAATAAGTTTGTTTTTACACTCCATCAATGCCTTGTGGTTAAAGCCATGGCAGATGGAGCATGACTCTTGTAAATTTCTCTTAAACGGAGACATTCATTGAATGGAACTTTGATTTCCCTGAATAGCATGAAGGCAGTGTTGTATGTGTGCCTTTATACATGGAATAATCAGCTAAAACATGCTGTATATTAGGATCAGGGCATATTGTTCTAAGAAATTTGCTAAAATACCTTAAAAGGTTACAGAAATATGGTCCTTTATTGCTAACAATCACCACTGTTATACAACCATGTAAATGCTCTTTTTGCCATATGGTTCACAATAAACATGCACATTCCAAGCCTACATTGTCAGTATGTACCCAAATCATATCATTAGACTATTCTTATGAAATAAAGACTAAAAGGAATAAATTTGCTTGGAACAAGTGATATTTATGTAATTTCTGAATGTTACATAAAAGTATCATCTTCCTTTTTTGCAGGCATGTACACATTTGAAATTCTGCTATGCCTTGATACTCTTAGATCAAGCAAAAAAAAAAAAAAAAAAAGGTGTAATGCTGACCATTCAGGATTTTCTTTCTGAAAACTTATGAATAACTTCTGAAAACTTATGAATAACTTGATACACTAGATAAATATTTGAAATTAGCATCAAAGACCAGAATGATATTCTGAAATTGACAAACTGCAATAGTTGCAAGAGTTGCTTAACAACAAATATAATTTCTCTTCAGAACAAAAAAAGCTACCACCAGCATGACTATATAATGATGTGACTTTCAGGATTAAAGACAGTTGTTACTTTTTATACAAGTGATATTTGATTTTCCATATTTTCTGGTACAATTTATTTGTTTATTAAAATTCAAGATGCTGCTGCTTTTTTATATTACAGAACAGGAGCTTAATCTAGCAGTGTTAAACAGATAAGTGGTGTCAGCAATATTATCTGAACTTTTCATGAAAGTGTCAAACCATTCTGGAGAGACTTTTCTTAAATGTAAAACAGTAAAATAAAAAAAAACAATCAGTAATTTGGGGACAATTCTCTGAAAATGAGCAGTAGTAAAGGTTTAACACAGCAGTTACTGAGGCTGTGCAACTTCAATGCAAGTTTCATATAATCAATGCAACTGTCCATCTCTGAAGACAGACTTAGCCCAGTCCTACTTTTCCCCATCTGTAATGCAGGACTACAGTTGGATAAGGAATGGGGTCACACAACTCTACAGTAGGGAGGACCTGCTTTTTATTCATCTGGAGGTCCCTTATCAGATGGTGGGGCAATTAACTAAAGGAAACTTCCTCATGGAATGGGCATCCAGGATATCCTTCCTGAATTTCTTTTTAATTCATCCAAGTCTAGAGTGTTGAATGTGCCAAACTCAAGCTCTGCTCTTGCAGTGCTATACGAGACAGCTGCCTGAAGACTGCTGTGTAGGATGTACCTACAGCAATCTCAAGATGAAGCAAATCAGTATTAATACATCTTACTTGTGGTACAGCAATTATGCTTAAATGCAACATTTTTTTAACTGTACAAGTGAAACAAAACAGCATTTTATTTGTTCAGTTTAAAACCTTTTTATCTTGTATAAGAAAATTTTCACCTCTTATTAGTTCTAGCTAATATGAAAACAGTTGAGGCAGAAAAGCCTAAGCTACACCATTCTGCACAGTCACATGGCACAGCTTGATAACTATCAGTAAAACCAAGGCACATGGTAAACCCTTGGGGACAGTAACAAGGGTGTTGGCCATCTCCTGTTTGAACACAAAATTATGGTGGGTAAAAGTTTTCTAGTGCCTAATCCATCGGGAGGGACTGGAATTTTGACAAATATGGGTAGATGAGACAAACGTCTGAAGGATGCAAGCTCTAAGTCAGACGGGAAAACTCTCTTTTCTTAACAAATATAAGTCCCTGAAATGGGCATCAGGCAGCAGGGCAGAAGTGATATGGTCTCTGGGATTTATGATGGACATGCAAAGGTTGGGTCTACAATACCCAGAAAAGACTTCATTCCTAGCAGCTGAGGGCTTGTGGGAGATATGATGGTATCAGCCTTCTTAGGAACTGAGGTATTAGCATCCATGTGCTTGCGGGTTGCAAACAAACAGTATATTTGAGAACAAACCCCATAGCTGTGTGACCCATACATCATTCTTCTATATCAGAAACTCACAAACAATTCTGTGGAAAAGAAGGGGGCCATAAGCAAGCAAACATATGGTGGACTTCCTGAGCCTAAGCGTTTTCGTAAATGATGGCTCCACCTGGGTAGGATGCATGTGGGAGGTGGCAGATGGCTCAATGATCTTATAAATCTCCCAGATATGTGCTGCCAGATCCTCTGGGTGCAAAATGTCTGAGGGAAACCTCTCCCAACTTCTGCTCCCATAAAGATGGGATATCACAAAGCTAATGCAAGTGTGGTAGACTGTGTAACATTTGCATGCCAGGTGTCAGGCTACAGGGTACCAGCACTTGAAAAATTGCCTGCTGAAAAGCAGCACTGGGATTGGAAAGGCCTATTCTTGGTCAGTCACTTGTATTACACCACATTCACTAAGAGTACATGACTGCATCAATGAGGTCAAGCTCCATAAGATGTCAGTTGTCTCACACTGATGCCCACACCTGTAAACCCTGATAACAAATAAATAAATAAAAGCTGTGTGTTTTACTGGACGTGGGGGAAGCCTAGAGAGACAAAACTTGTTACCAAGTAGAGATACGGACTATTACTCTGGGGGAATAGAGGGACTGCCCCTTGACAGAATGCTGGTCACAAATTAAGTTCATCCATTCAACAAAGGGTATGGCTTCTAGCACCCCAAAACTTGCACATGTAAGGTGATTTTACGTCAGCAACTTTCAAGGGCTCAATGTCATCTGTCAAAAGGAAGGACAAGTACAAACTTAACCCCTTGCTAGTTGAAGAGCTACACATGACATTCAGCAAGTATGAAACCATACTGAGAATACATTTATTTCCAAGAATGTGTAACTAGTTTCGCACATCCTTTACTTTTTCAAAGTACTCCATACTGCTCTGTGGTTGTATGAGGGATCTTCCCACTGGTCTCACCCCTGACTACTACAAAACTCCATTATCTTGTGAGATATTAGGCAGCCATTAAGTTGAGCCCTACTGTGTTTCTCAGTGGCTAGGCTGAATCTCACAAAATTATGATGGTGCTTGATGTCATGGTCTCCTAAGCAGTAAGGCAATGGTGTCAGGAGTATAGGTTTGTTGCCCAGCAGCTATAGGAGCACTTTGATGCTAAATTTGTTAAGCTACTGCACAAGCTCTTCCATAATGAGCATAAGTATATCAGCTTGGCTCTGCAGTGCATACAGATGAAGTCCTGACTGCAACCCAGGAGAGAAGGGTTGATTAGCATCCCTGGCAGGGGAGAGACAGGTCAACAAGAAGAAAAAGGAATGAAGGGACCTGTCCCCACTTACCTTCCTCTTGGGAGCTTGGACGTACAGGGAAACGGTCAAACAAAACCAACTCCCACACTCTGAGTTTGATGGTCAGGGCTGCTTGCTGGCAATGACCTTTTTGGAAGTAAATGTATACAATGGACAGCTCATTGCATGCCCCCTCTCCTTGCATACTCAAATGTGTGTGGGAACGTGCTGCTGAAAAAAATAAATACCTTAAACAACCTCTGATGTCTTCCTAAATGATTGCCCCCTCTTGGCTGATTCTCATTCTTGGAAATTAATAGGTCAGCTGGTTGTGAGAGGGTTGACTGGCATGCAAACAGGGATTTAAGAACAAAATGGAAAAAAGTGGAAATGGCAAGAAGGAACTAGCAGTTGTGCAAGGCACTCTCCTCTAGTGAAATGCATGACTTAATTGACAGCTTACTCACTTCCTGAGCAGGGGCACTAGAGAGAAAAGATAGCATGGAAGGATACTCCAGTGAAAAACTCACCAAGCAGGCTTCTCAGTATTGCATCTATTGTTGCAGTATATATTCTACATAATTTTCCTTACAGAGTAGGCATAGCTGCACTTAACACTATATTACTCTAACAGTGCTGAATTCAATGTATACATAATGATGGCATGAATAATGTCCACCCAAACCTAATCTGCTGTCTGCTACAATAGAAATCAGTTTTACTACTGCGAGGCTTGAAGAAATGTCATTATGTCCTTCTACTTTTTATTACTCTACCTTGTTAACTGGAATTTTAAACGCTGGTTCCACCTTGGCTTCAATTTCTTCTGGAGTATAGTAACACAAAAGATTGCTACCTCTCAGGACACAATAAAATGTGCTCCAGGTAAGCAAATCTCCAACCATTTCCTGTAAGGTAAAGAGTGAAGCAATTACTTAACATGAGAAGTATTGGACAAAAAATACATCAAGTCTACATGCAAGTTTCAACTGAACTCAAGTAAAGACTAAATACAGAAGGAGAAGGGCACTTAGATGGCAATGGGTGATGAACTATAGACCAGCACGTATGGTGGCCATTATTTTGGCCCATAATTTAATTGCTTCAGATTCTTGGCCATTGTGCCAGCTTTTTTTTTTGACAATAACAGGAGGAAAACATTCATCATCTGGGGGCTAAACACAGGACCTCCTGCATTTTGTGCAACTGTCACTGCCACTGCACCAAAAAGGAGTCTAGACTGTTGAGTACCTAGTCTTCCTTTCAACTAGGGAACCACTGTAACTGTGAAATTTTACACACAGGCATCCAGTGCAGTGCAAACCATTAAGCTAGTGCAGTATTACCAACTCACCATGAAAGGAAGATTCCCGTACAAGGGTCAGGGACTTCCTTTCCTGTTGGGTTGCTGATACAAAACTAGGTTATTTATTGATCGATTGACTGCAGTAATGTTTAAGTCAATACTGACCGAGTTTTCTGGCAGAGCGAGCTAGTAAGTACTTGTTTTATTCAATAATTACACAAAAAAGGCAAGTAAAATAAATACCCATTGTAGTTTGCAGACATTTCTGTTGAAAAGCATAACCCACTTCAAAACAAGAAAACTAATATTCAAGCTATAAATGTGCTAATTGCTGAAAGTCTGGATTCTCCTTCTCTAATATCCTCTAGCTTCCACCACCACAAATGCTCTTTGTTCAGTGATATACACGCATCTAAATAACATATATTTCTAAATAACGTATATAATAAAGATCAAAAATTAGAAATATTTAGCAGGATAGCCAGTAAAACAATTCCCATGTATTGTACTGTGGACAATTACCTTCTTTTTCATGTTATTTTTTAATTTTATAAACAAATCATGGTACTAAACTTAGTTGATGCTGTAAAAAGATAAGAATGATACAATTTTAATCGGAGAAATGTCAATATGTGCCCCGAGGGGCAAATCTGCACATTGCACATTCACACGGTTAAGACAATTGCATTATGTAACTGAAGGTGGCAGACCAAGTGCCCTTAGGTTAGGTAAAATGTTGGCTCTTGCAATTAGCTAAACTCAAATGGAAAGGATTTTTGTTCACCTGTAGTAACCATCTTTTATCTTCCTTATTACACTTCTGCAATCAGGTATGGCAGGGAAATCTACCACAACAGTGAAATACACAAAAGAAAACTCACAACCATATTCTAGAGGGCCCAATATGTTATTTTTTAGATGATTTAATGTTTGAAAAAGATCAGTCAAGCAAGAAATTACATTTATGTACCAGATTGCATGAAAACAAAAATGATCAAGAAAGAAATGTCATTAAAGTCAGTACATGAAAAATAAAAAAAAAAATTGATCACTGATATTTTCTGTTTATTGATATCTTCAGAGAACAAAGAAAATAAAATTGCAGCAAAATCATTAATTTCCATACATAACTACATATACTCGACTGCATGCACCAAAACTCTCGAACACCTCCTTTACCCACAATGCCCTGCCACCCTAACATACCTCAGACTTGAGTTTGTTGCTACTAGAAATAAAGGGACAATATCTTAAAGAAATTACGAACAGAATAAGAAAAGGTGCTGAAGCTTTAAGGAGGAACAAAGGTTCCCAAGAAAAAATCTTCGGTCTTTCCTGACGCAAAGGGAAGGGGGCAGGTGCATGGGAAGTCAAGGAAGAAAGAAAGTGGAAAATACAGATGGAACATTATGGTGAGTACATAATGTTATCTGATTATTCATTCATTCCTCAACTGATGGGACAAAGTTTGCAGTTAGTTGAACCTTGGATGGCCCTCATGAAAAGATATTCCGGAGGACTGGGGAGCCAAAGGCAGCACTTTTCCTGGAAACCAAATCCAGTTTGTAATGACCAATAAAAATGTGAACATTAGTCCACGTTTCAGCTGCACAAATGTCATCTATGGAAGCCTTTGACTAAAAAGCTGAAGAGAATGGTATAAACCTCGTGGAATGAGGTCTAAGAGGCGTAGGCAAGGACAATCCTCTTGTACTACAAAGGAGATACAATCAGTTAATCATTTGACCAGTGTAACTTTGAAAAATGGCTTGCCTCATTTGACCAGTGTAACTTTGAAAAATGGCTTGCCCAATTTGTTAGGGGAGAGAGACAAAACTAGTCAGTCTTCCTGAAATCCCTGGTTCTATGGAGATAAAAACACAATTGTCTATGGACATCTAAAAGGTGGAGCATGTACTCTTTCCCCTTATTTAAAAATTCTGGAAAGAAAACCAGGAGATAACGACCAAGTTAAAATTAACTACCTTAGGAAAAAAGAAGGGTTTGTATGCAGAGACACCCTGTCGTTGTGGAAAAACAGTTACGGAAATTTGGAAGATAAAGTATGGAGTTCAGACACTCATCTAGCTCATGTGATGGAAATTAGAAAAATGGTTTTCCAAGACAAAAATGTTAGATCTGACCTGGCTGAAGATTCAAAGAGATTTTGGGTCAGGGCCTGAAGCACAATAGTTAAATCCCAAGGAGGGGTAAAGACCATTTAGTGGCGGTCTAAGCAAAAAGCCCCTTTTAAGAAAGGCTTTACACAATTTAGAAGAATCTAAGGTAGAATTATTTTCATCCAGATAGAAATGTGAAATGGCAGCCAACTGGAACTTAATAGCAGAAAAGCTAGCCCCTTCAATGAAAATTGAAACGAAAAAAAAAATCAAGTAAAGCTGGTATAGGGGCAGAAAGGTGCTCCAGACCCCTGTTAAGAGCCCAGAATACAAATTTCTTCCATTTACTTTTTTTAAATTTTTCGAATAAAGCTTTTTGATATACTAACAAAATAGGACGGACCAGGAAGGAGAGCCTGGGCTTTCTTGCAGTCAGTAGAATTAAAGAAACCATGCGGTCCAGTTTGTGGCATGTTAAGTCTGGATTTGTCATCACTGTGAAGTGAAAGAGAAAGTCTAGAAATCTGGGAATGAGAGATATCCGTAGGTAAGCATAAAGAAGACCGAAGGGGTGAATCATGGACTAGAGCATCTCTTGGTGACTCCACCATTGGAGGGATCAGGGCAAAGAACCTGTTGCACTTGCTGTTGAGAACAAATGCTAATAGGTTGCAGCATGGTCAACCCCATCGACAGAAAATCCTCACCACTACTTTGGCATTGAGAGATCACTCATGAGGCATTAGAAATTACCCATTTATTCTGTCTGCAATTCTGGTGTCTTTCCCTGGAATGTCCATTACTATTAGAAAGGGACAGGAAGAGATTGCCCACTGTCCCACACTCATTGCTTTTTGACAAAGCAGATAAGACTTTGCTCATCCCAGTTTCTGATAGAGCACTGGCATATTGTCCATCTGAACAGCAATTGTCCCAGAGGGAAGAATGTCTTGAAAGGCCTGCAATGCCAGGAGAACTGCTTTCATTTCCAGAAAACTGGGTGTGTCTTGACCCCTTTGGGGTGCCATGTAGCTTTGACTGTCCTTCCCAAGTAGTACCCACCACCCCAGTTGGGAGGAGTCCATGGTCACCATGGCCATGGACAGGGAAGAACAAATGGACAGTCTTCGGAGAGTTGGTTTGAATGACTCTACCGAAGAAGATACCTTTTGTATGCTTGTGTGATCTTGACGGAGGGGTGAGATTAAAGGATGCTGAAGAATGGACCAATGGACTGAGTGTCCACTGAAAAATTCACCTGTGAAACCTGGCTGGCGGAACATCGGTGATAGCAGGTGCCATGGTTCCCAAGGCTTGTAAAATCAGTCATGCTGGAAGAAAAGAATGTCGCATTACTCCTGACCAGGGATCAGAGTGTCTGGATTCCAGCAAAAGGAAGAAAGGTTATCAGACTGACTGTGTCCAGACGAGCACCTATGAACTCCAGACTTTGCATAGGTGTGAGTTGTAATTTGCTGTAACTGACAGTAATGCAGAGATGGAAGCACAACTGGAGCAAGTAGTCCCTTGCCTGCAGGAGCAGATGCCTGGTTGGGCTGGTTAGGACCTAGTTGTCTAGGTATGGAAACACTCAGAATCCCAGCAGTCTCAAGTGAGTTGCTACCACCACCACCACCATGCATCTGATGAACACTGAACACCCTAGGGGCTGTGATAAAACCAAAGGGCAGTGCTCTGAACTGGTAATGACTGGCTTCCAGCCGGAAGCACACATCTTCTGGACCACGTGTTCATTTTGATGTGATAGTATGCATCTTGAAGATACATTGAGCACATGCAATCATACTTTCACAGAACTACCAGAATGGACTGAATCGTGACCATCCAGAAACTTGAATATTGCACAAACTGGTTTAATTTGCTGAGATCCAGGATGGGTCTCAAGTCCCTTGTCGTCTTTGGCACTAAGAAGAATCTTTAATAAGTCCCAGAGAGCACAGTTGTGTACACTTACCATAAATATAGATGTTCGAGTGTATTCACTGTTGCAGTCATTACATTTGAGTAATCTGCTGGCAGGTTGCCCTCAGTCGGCCTGAATTCCAAAGACTTGGGTCCTGCGTTGGTTGCTGTCTTCTCTTCCATGACATCAGGTCGTCAGGGGTATAAAGCATGCAGCCGATGCCATTTTCTTTAGTTTTTCTTGCCCCCAAAAAGGTAGCAATATTATATATATATATATATATATATATATATATATATATATATATATATATATATATATATATATATATATATACATACATGCATCAATATAAACTTTACCTTCATCTACAAGCAAATACACCACATAGGTTGTAGGAGATAGAGAAGGAAAAATAAACTGTAGAATGACAGGGGGATGGCGGGAGGGTAACCTGGACTGCAACAGTGAATACACTTGAACATCTACATTTATGGTAAGTGTACACAACTGTACTATGTTCGTGTTTCACTGTTGCAGTCATTACATTTGGGTAGAATCCCAAAGCTATGGTTGGGAGGCTGGAGCTAAATAGCATTAGTTGCGGCTTATAAGGCCCTGCAGCACTGCAGTGGCAAAGCCTGCCCTGGACTTGGTAATGCTTTGTAAAAGTGTGAACAGAACTCAAAGAAGCAGCCTCTAGAATGTCTTTGGTTGGTACTCCTCTAAGAAAGGCTGCTGAAGTAGCTGCAGCTCTGGTGGAATGAGACCTAATACCCTTGTGCACAGGTTTACCATGGTGTAAGTAGCAGAAACGGATGCAGTGGCTTATCCACTTTGAAATTGTCTGCTTTGAAATAGCCTTTCCTTCTGATCCTGCAGCATATGACACTAGTAATTGCTCAGTTTTTCTTAGAGCTTTTGTCCTGCTCAAGTAGAATCTTAGCTGTGTGTGTATGTCCAAGGAATGCAGAATTCTCTCCCCTTTGTTCTGCAGATTTGGATAAAAAGTTGGCAGATGAATTAGTCGAGAGCCACACTGGAAACCACCTTAGGCATAAAAGTAGGATTTGTTCTCAGAGACACCCTGTCTGGGTAAAAATATGATAAAAGGCTCTACAGCCATGAGGGCCTGTAGCTCTGAATCTCTTCTTGCTGAAGTAATTGCTAGTAGAGGAGCTGTCTTCCATGATAAGAACTTTATATCAGCGGTAGCAGCTGGTTCAAATGGAGGCAATGTGAGCTTTTCCAACACATAACTGAGGCCCCATGCAGGTAATGGTGATCTTCTAGGAGGCCTTAAATTTTTGGCTCCTCTAAGATACTGCTTTAGTAAAGGATGAGAAAAGATTAGTGGCTCTGTAATGTAATAAGCCGAAATGGCAGCGGCATGGATCTTGATTGATGAGAAAGATAAACCTTTGTCAAGCATCTCAGTTAAGTATTGTAATATCGGAGGAATATCAGTTCCTTGTGCTCGATTCCAAGCACAGAATCTCTTCCGTTTGTCAGCATAAGATTTTCTAGTACTAGGCCTTCTGGCTTCCAAAATGACATCCATCACAGCTTTACTGAGAGGTGTCATTTGTATAATTACATGATTAGCCATGCTGCCAGGTTCAGGGTCTGCAGTTGATTGTGCAGGATTGGATTGTTTTGCTGGGACAGTAGTTGTGGTCTTTGAGGTAAGGTCCAAGCTGGGTACTGAGACAAGTTCCTTAGGATTGGGTACCAGTATTGGCGTGGCCAGTCCGGGGCAATTAATATCATCTTTGGCTTCTCTTGTCTGACTTTTAGGAGGACCTTGGGTAGAAGAGGCAGAGGAGAAAAGGCATAAACTGAAGAATAGGGCGTCCACTTTCCAAGCTTGTCTGTGATAAGTCCTTGTGCAGAATCTTTTCAACTGATAATTTTGAGGAGAGGCAAATAGATCTATGTCTGGGCTCCCCCATTTCTCTGTTATCATGCTGAAGACTTGTGGATTTAGTTTCCACTCGTGAGGATCCATAAGGTTTCTGCTTAAATCGTATGCCAGAGTGTTTTGTTTTCCTGGCAGGAATTGAACTTGAAGATGTATTTGGTAGGTCAAAGCTTTATCCCACAGTGCCATGGCTAATCTGCAAAGGGGGTATATGAGTGTGTGCCCTCTTGCTTGTTTATATACCACGACTGTGGTGTTGTCCGTCTTGATCAGTAGTTGTCCTGGATTAAGTAAATCCTTGAAGGCTGTTAGGGCATTTTGAACAGCTAGCATCTCTTTCTGGTTGATATGTAGATGCATTTGTTTCGGTGCCCATATGCCCTGAATGCATCTTCCTGCCATGTGGGCCCCCCCCCCAGGCATAATATGATGCGTCTGTTGTAAAGGTTTGGCTGGCAGGGGGTAGAGTGAAGGGCCGTTCCATGTTTTGGTGACAGGTCTTTGCCCACCATAGAAACTCCTGTTGCAGGCAGGGAATGAGAGGAATCATTGTTTCCAGACTGTGTGAATATTGACTCCATAAACTTTTTAGATACCATTGAAGTTTCCTCGTATGCAGTCTTGCATATGGAATTAGTAGGATGCAGGATGCCATGAAGCCCAGAGCCTGCAGAATTTGTCTTGCAGAAGACTGGGTTTTTGTTGCCATCAGTTCGAAGTAAGTAGTCAGTTGCCTTTGTTTGTCTGGCGTGAGATAAGCCATCTGGGCAGTTGTATTCAAGCTTGCACCCAGGAATGTTATCTTTTGAGAGGGTACCAGTTGTGATTTCTTTTCGTTTATTGTGTACCCTAGGCATGGTCGTAGAAGAGCGTCCTTGTTCTCTGCTTGAATGAGACAGTCATCCAAGTAAGGATATATTTGTATACTTCTTTGTCTGCAAAATGCAATTACTTGTGCCAGGCACTTTGTAAAGACCCTGGGCGCAGTAGATAAGCCAAAGGGCAGTGCAGAGAATTGGTAATGCATTAAGGCAGCCTTGAATTTGAGGTATCTTCTGCACAACTGTCTTATTGGGACATGCAGGTATGCCTCTTTTAGGTCTAAAGTCACCAGCCAAGCATTCTTGCCCAGCATGAGCAGAAGCTGCTGCAAACTGAGCATTCTGAATTTTGGAATGTCCAGGTATGTGTCCAGAATCGATAAATCCAGTATTGACTGCCAGGCCTTGTCGTTTCTGGGTACCAAGAACAGTCTTGAGTAAAAACCTTGCCCTGTTTCCTGTTCTGGTACTGTTTGAATGGCCCCCATATCCATGAGGGACGTAACCTGTTTCTGTGCCTCTGCCCATTGATTTTTTGGCAGATCTGGCCAACCATTTGTCATTGGCAGAGTGTGGAAATGGCATCTGTATCCCTGTGATACGTTTAGTACCCACTTGTCCTGGGTAATTAACTGCCAATTCTGAGTAAAAAGTGCTAATTTTCCCCCTATGGGTGCTCCAAAAGATAAGTGCTTGGTGTAGACAGAGGGAAGTCATCGGGATTGCTTTCTGTAGGGTTGCGCCTTATCTCCTCCAGATTTGGAGGTGGATGCGCCCCATTGCTTTGACCTGTAAGAGACTTGCGCCTGGTATTTGGAACCCTTAGGGCGTCTGGATTTGCCCCTTTGTGCTCTGTCCGACACAGGAAAGGACCAATTTTTTGTAGGCCAGTGTCTACTGAATCTGAGTGGCTGCATTTGTAAGAAGTCTTTAACAGTTTGAATAGACTTAGCTTAGTCTTCCATTTTCTTTAAAACCTCTTCTGCCTTAATACCAAACAGAGAATCATGCTGTAAAGGTGCATCTAGCAATTTAGCTTTAACATGGTCAGGCAAATTTTGTTCCTTTAACCAGGAATGCCTCCTGATCACAGATCCAGTAACTGCGGCCCTGCAGGAGGCCTCTAAAGAATCAAAACCACATTGCAAAGTATGCTTTCCAACTTGTTCAGCTGCATGCAATAATTCCTGCAATTCTTTATTTTCTGCACATTCTGAAATCAACATCATTTTCTGTTTCAGCAATCCCATAACATGTTGTTGGTACTTAAGCATATGAAATTGACAGTTTAAGGCCCTGATTGCCAAGGTTGCAGATGTATAAACCTTTTTTCTCCATCTGTCCAGTGCCCTTGAATCCCTGTCAGAGGGGGTAGGGTTTTTTGCTGTTGAGGCATTAACTCCTTTTGGACCCTATGAAATAGTTTCAGGATCAGCAGCAGGGTTTCTAAATACAAATTTATGTGAGTATGGGACCCTGTAATATCTGTCAGGCTTACTCTGACCTGGAGGTAAGGAGTCAGGGGTCAAGCTTGACTCCGAAAACACATCATCCACAATATCTAAAACAGGGGGAATGGCTAAAGGCTTGTGCTGAGGGAGAAGGAAATCCCTGAGCCTCTTTTTTTGATTCTGAGAAGTCTTGACTGTCGCAGTGAAAATGCTCCCTCAAAGTATGCAAGGTTTCTCCAAATGAATAATCCTCAGGAGGAGATGCAGATGGAACAGACTCCTCAGCATCAGAATCCTCATAGGGAAGTATAGATAATTCCTGATCAGAAGAGGAATCAGAAGAAATAGAAACCTGATCTGAAGATTCATAATCAGTGTCTTGCCTAGGCCTCTTATCTGGAGGGGGATGGGTACCCCTGATCAAGGTAATAAGGTCTTCAGCCATTTTGATCATCTGTTTTTTTAGGCATGGAGGCCTGTGCATGTGGCTCATGCATCGTTTTTTTAGTTTTAGAAGTTGCTTTTGTCTTTGGTTTTGCAGCTGTCGTCGGTTTGATGTACAGATGTTGAGGTCTGAATACACCCTCAGAAGCCGGTGCCTGCTCAGCAGCTCCGGACCCATCCAAGGGAGATACATATGTCGGTCCAATACCTTGAGTATCTTACGACCGGCCGGACTCCACATGGGTGTCGGTAGAGGCCTGTAACTCGAAGGTAGCAGGTATCAGGGGCTGCGAAGGCGCCTCACTGAGTACCGGCGAAATAGCGACTGGCTTAGGAGAAGCTTCGTCGGTTTTGGATCTTGACTGCCTTTCTCTGTCCTTTTCTTTGCGTTTTTTATGTACTCCGGTAGTCAGATTGCTATCTGACGACATTTATGGGTAGTTAAATCTGTTTCCAAAATACTTTGATGCAAAAATATACCGACGCTTAATAGTGCGTTGGTTAAATCTAGCACAAAACCGACAGCCAGGCACGTTGTGATCAGGGCCTAGGCAAGGAATACAGTATAAATGGAAATCCTTATGAGGCATTTGCTTCCCACAAGTAATACAATTAACTTTTTCTGACATCGGTAAAAAGCAAGAAAAAGGTTTCCCCAATGGGGTACTTAGCTTTAGTGAAGACTTCGGTTCTGAAACTCAAACTTGAATATTTCAGTAGTCGACCGACTGGCACTTGCGAAATGCTTCTGCTTCGGGCACCGCGTAGCAAGAAAGACTAAAGAAAATGGAGCCGGCTGCATGTTTTATATCCCTGACAACCTGACGTCATGGAAGAGAAGACCGCAACCGACGCAGGACCCAAGACTTTGGAATTCAGGCCGATTTGAGGGCAACCTACCAGCAGATTACCCAAATGTAATGACTGCAACAGTGAAACACGAAGAACATCTCTAGTTTGAGACGACCTTCTGGATGACTTTTTCCTAGTAGCTTTTCTACTTCTAACACAGCTGCTTCCCTCTGATTGGGTGCAACATTGGGGATATTTTTCTTTCTTGTAGGAGGAATATTGGAAAACTATGATATAACCTCTGGATATAATTCTCTGCACCCAGGAATCTTCTGCTATCGATAGTCAGGCTCTTTGGTGCAAAAACAAATGCCCCCCTGACTGCCTCCAGAGGGGTAGCAGTTGGCTCCAGAGGAGTAGCAGTTGGACGTCCTTTCAAGATTGCTGGTACGACTCATCTGAGAAGGAATTCTGGAATCCCTGGTTCTGCGGGCCATTAGGTGTGCTGGTAGAACTTGTCCAAGAAGGAATCCTGGAAGCACTGGTTCTGCCAGCCACCTCTGCCACAGGGGCAGAATCTTCCATTTGAGGTCCCCCCTCTACCCCTAGAAAAATATCTCCTCGAAAGCCTGGAAAAGGATCCTGGGATTTATGAAACCACATTTTCCTACCTCCCCGTGATTCCTAGAGAAGGGTCTTTGAGGGGAAGAAAAACGTATGCCCACGGCAGACAGTATCTTTCCCTATTGCTCATATCTGGAGTGTGTGTCCTTTACTTTGGAGCCAAATACGAAAGATCCAAAGGGATCACTGATGAATGAAGACAAAGGGTTCTGCAAAATCATTTAGTCACATCCAAGCATGTCTTCTAATATCTATACCTGAACCCGCCAACCATGAGGTACCTTCCACTGCATGGGCAAATTAGAAATTGACAGAAGAGTGGCCAGTTGTGAAGATTCTATTTTGGTGCTCGGTAGACATGGACTCAGAATGAGATTTGGAAAGTCCTTTAGTCAAATCTCTTTGTTGCTGCTGCTGTTGTTTTTCTTTCAGCTTTTCCCGGTTAGGGGTCGCCACAGCGGAGCTCCAGGCCGCTAATGATTGGCAGTCGATTGTTATGGTGCCGAGGTGCCAGCCCAAAGCCCAACCTTCAACAAAGGCATGCCCATTCACGCATGTCTTTCGAATGCCACTTGACCGCGGGGAGGACATGCAGACTCCACACACAAGGCACTCAGCCGAGAATCGAATGGGAAAACCTCTTGCTGTGAGGCAACAACACTACCGCTGCACCACCACGGCTTAGTCAAAATGTGCCAGGTAATTCAGCAACTGCAGAGCAAAGGTTGCTAAAGCATACACACATTTATCAAATCTGTCCAAGGCCTTGGACTCCCTGTTGGGATGGACAGAAAAGCTCTGTTCTGCAAGCTCTTTTTTGGTGGTTGCTGCTATAACCATGGCATCAACTTGGATGCCGTTGCTCCAGTGTTACCTGTCTTTGGTAGGAACTAAACATTTGTCTGGATGTTTAGGAATTGGCTCCACACTATCTGATTCCTTCCATGCCTGGTGAGAAACAAGATCTAGGAGTTCATCAACCGGGGGAAGTCACCCACGAAGTAACAGGGCCAGACCCAAAAGCCAACAGGAACACAGATTCTTCCTGAGATGAAGTATCGGAAGCTGAACCACCTTTTTGTTTTAAAAGTTCTAGAATGTCTCCAAATGAGACATGTTCAGGTGGAGATCTGGGGGACCTAGTGTCCTCAGTGAGAGATTCCTAACGGGAATCTGACTCCTTTCACATGTCCTCTTCAGCAGGACCTCCTCAGTGAGATGGTCGGGGGAAGTACTGGAAAGAGAAGAGGATGTCCTGAGGGACTGACTGGAGACTTGATCAGATTGAGGGTCCCAGTGGAATAGATGAAAGAGGCTCAGAGCAGAGAACAGGAGGAGGCATAGTTGTTTGATCTGCGGAGGGCAGGGATGCCCTTTTTCTAGATAGAGAAGGCTCTCTCAACAATCTTGAAGGCAGAGCACCTGGGGGAAACTGAAGTTGATGGCAAAGGAGCCAATTTCTGAACCGTCTGCTTCTGCAAGCCCACAAACACTCCACCCAAGGAAGAAAAATGTCAGACTTGAGCTGTCCAGCACCAAAGCCCTGAGGGGCAGAGATGGCACCGATATCTTCAGTCTATCCTAGCCCCCTGGATCTGTCGAAAAGTTAAGGGCCAGGCAAATAAGGAAAGTTACCGGTGACAAAAAAAACAAGACTGTCATCAGATCAGATTAGGACACCCCTAGGGATCTTGAATCCAAGGGCGCTGAAACAGTGAGTCATATCAGAGAAGGAGACACCAAGGGGGAAGTAAACCAAGGTTGGCTCACGGATCCGGAGTCGGAGCTGGAATTACCCCCATCTGAGTAATTTTCTCATCATCATATCCACGTCAGCCTCTGAAACTTCTGGAAGACCAGAGAGAAGATGTGGAGGACGAAAGTCTTGAAAATCTGCGGGGGGGGGGGGGGGCTCCAAGAGGGGTGAAGGGAGCCAAAAAGTGACTGGATCTGGTGGAGAGGAGGTGATTACATCTGGGGTGATTTTGACTTAGAAGTAGTCAGATCCAAGGTGGCTGGATCACAAAGGAGCTGAAGAGGATGTGCAATCCGGTGACCTCTTGCAAGATTCTTTGTCTTTGAGAGCAGAGTCTGGCTTCCCCTTATCCAATTTCTTTGAGGGGGGTTGAGCCCCAGCTATGGTAACAGAAGATGAAGTAGAAGGAACACCAGCTTGTTCTTCCTGTCAGTGAGAGCTCTGGAATTGACACCACAGCAAATACAACTATCTGCATCTAAATTTGTGATTACCAAACAATATATACATTCCTTGTGGGCATCCGAGTTCGGGATTTTATACCCACAGGTGATTTAGTTTTTTAAACTGGTAGGCTTGTCAATCATACTGGCCTAACTAAGCTAAGTCCAGAAAAACACTACAAAAATACTGATTTCAAGTTTTTTTTTTTTTAAACAAAGAAAGGAGGAAATGGAGAAAAAATGACCACCAACAATGGTAGTGCAAGGAATACTCCGAGTAAGGAAGAAAAATTTAAAATATACACATTTTAAACGTGAACCTACAAGCGCAATTGCACTATAGAGAAGTACTGAGAAATCGGTAGTAACTGTATAGGAAAAATGCTAGAGAAAACTAGCAAAAAAAAGAAGGTAGGTAGGAGAAAACGAAACCCTTTTAAGCTAAACTCACGATTATGCTAGGAAAAAACTCCCAAAGGCTCGAGAGTGACAGGATTCGCATCTGAAGCTAAATATGGCAGCAAACGAGATCTGATGTTAGGTTGGTGGGGCATTATGGGTAAAGGGAGGAGCTTGAGAGCTTTGGATTAGAGGATGTGGTAGAAGCGGCAGAGTCAGATCTCAGACCCATCAATTGAGGAATGAATGAAAAGGACAACATTAGATTTTAATTTAACATACTGCATCCTAGAACAATGACAGGAATTAACTATACATACACAGAATGCTTCACAACTGGGACAAAAGGAAAAGCATTAGAGAAGAGAAAAATAAAATTAGATTGAAGTGCCAGAGAGAGACTGAGTAAAATCATGCACAGACCAGCCTTGTAAACCACATAAGTACTAATCACATTTACTTAAATGGCAAATACAAACTGCAAAAACCTATAGGTAACTACCCCTGTAGCTCGCGCCCACCACTCTCAGGTTACAGGCTACAACTTGTAGGCCAAATACTACAAGACATGAGTGCTGTGTCTCCTCTCCGTTCATCCTTGCTGCCAAGTCAAGATAACCTGGTGTCATGGAAGTTGATCCATACCAAAGGAGTCTTGAAATTTAATTTTACCCTCCTCCCAACAGCATAAGTTCTTGCTGATACAGCTGCTCCACTACATGTCAACACTCCCTAGTGTTGGATGGAATGGGAGTTAACCAATAGCATGTGATGCCCTTCATCATTTCCAAAATGTCAGCCAGGAGGAGAGGAATTACTGCCTTGGTACAAGATGCATCAGGTAAGTCAAAGATGATTATTTCCACACTAAACACTGTTCAAACATGTAACATTTGGTTGTAGTCTAAAAGGAAGTCAGCACAGGGCACTTCTGAAAAAAACATGAACAATAGTTCCAATCTGCCTGTCTTGGCCCATCCAGCAGAAATTTCAGACAGCAAGATAAGTTTCTGTCAGTTTGTTAGGAATGAAAAAGAGATGGAGACATTTCTAGAAAAAAATCCACAATTTGGGGACCAGGGCAGGCTAAAGCAGCTTCTTAAAATAAAAAGGTTATATCTTACCATAAACCTGGCATCCGTGTTGTCTTCCTTCATTCCTCCTCATGATAGGGTCTCAGGTCGGACCTTTGGACACATTCTACAGACTTGGATCAGACTCTCAAGCGCCTTCCTCTGAAACATAATGCACTACATGCCGATTCCATACATCCAACACCCACACAGCAAAAGAATGGCAGACGAGGCTAAGTCCCTTCATACTCCAGGAACCTCTAGAATAGGACAGGCAGGGGAATGGTTGGGTGGGAAAGTGAGGAGTAATGTACAAAGGCAACATGGATGCCAAGTTATGGTAAGTCATAACCTTTTAAAATGATGATGTCTTCTTCACTCCTCCTCACAATAGGGTCAGAGTCCCCAGATACTTAGAACCCGGGTGGCCTTCATAGAAGGATATGCCGGAGTACCATTGAACCAAAGGGGGTCCTGCTCCTGGATATGATATTCCACTTGTAGCGCGATACAAAGGTATGACTGTCAGACCATGTCGCTGATGGGCAAATGTCATCGATGGAAGTTATAGAATAGAAAGACATAGAAGTAACCATAGCTCTAGTAGAATGTGCTCTGGGAAGTCTAGGTAATTCCAATCCTTTGGATGAGTAAATGTACAAGATGCAGTCAAATATCCAACTTTGCCAAGGTAATTTTTTGACACACTTGTCCACGTCTATTAGATGAGAAAGCTACGAAAAGGTGATAAGACTTCTTGTGTTTGGTCCTGTGCAGGTAAAAACAGAGCTGTCTATGAATGTCTAGAAGATGAAGATACTCCCCTTTATTGGAGAAATTGGAAAAAACACTGGTAATTAGATGGCTTGATTAATATTGTTTTCGGTAGCTACTCTGGGCATAAAGGAAGGACTGGTGCACAAGGACATGCTGTCTTTATGAAAAAGTATGTAAGGAAGTTTGGAGGATAAGGCTTGTAGTTCAGAAATCCTCTTAGTGGAAGTTATAGCCACCAAAAGGAGAGTCTTGCATGCCAGAAACTTCACATTGCAACTTGCTGCTGGTTCAAAGGATCCCTGGGTCAAAGCCTGCACCACAAAAGTGAGGTCCCAAGGGGGAGATGAGTCCTTGATAGGAGGCCTTAAGAAAACACCTTCAAGAAAGATTTGCATAGCCTAAAAGCGAACAGAGAACCGGACTGACTTGCAGTATGAAAATTGGAAATAGCAGCTAATTGGGTTTGGACAGTCGTGAAGCTAGCACCTTCATCGAAATGGCCAAGAAATAAAACATCTGAAACTGGTGCTGAGAAAGGAACAATGTTTCTGCTCGTGGCCCAAATACCAAATCTGTTCCACTTACTGGTGTAGACTTTTTAGTGGAAGCCTTTTTTGAGGCTAGAAGAATTTTTTGGACCGGGGACTTGAGCCTGGACTGTCTCACTAGGGTTGAAAGTGGAGAAACCAAGCAGTCAGTTGAGGGCTCGAAGATTCAGATGCTGCATACCTATTGGGTGAAAAATGAGGTCCTGATATGGCTCCAGTATGCAAGCAGGATATTTCAGATGAGACCATAGGAAGGGGAACCACACCTGACGAGGCCAGGAGGAGGCAATGAGGATGACTGAGCTCTTTAGCCTGCTTGTCTTCTAAAGAAACTTCAGGATGAGCGGCAAAGGTGGGTTAACGTACAGGAGACCCAAGAGACAATCGTGGATTACAGCATCCCTCGGGGATTCCCCCGGGGGGGGGGGTCAGAGCAAAGAACTTGCTGCGTTTGTTGTTGAGAGGGAAAGCAAAGAGGTTGCAGCAAGGCTGAGCCCCAACAGTTGAAGATCACATCTGCAACTGATTGATTGAAGCACCACTCGTGTGAAATTAGGAATGATCTGCAGAGTCTATCCGCTAAATCACTGGTCTTCCCCAAAATGTGTGTTGCAATTAGAAGGCAATCTGAAGATATCACCCACTCCCACAACCTCATGGCCTCCCTGCACAAGGGATAAGAATGGGTTCCTCCTTGTTTATGTACCGGACAGCAGACATGTCAGTGTGTATTGCAACAGTTCCCAAGGGGAGAACATCCTGAAAGGCTTGCAGCGTTAGGAGGAAGGCTCTCATCTCTAGGACACTGACATGCAACCTGGTTTCAGAAGGGGAACACGTGCCTTGGACCATCTTTCCATTGTAATGCCCCTCCACCCGAACTGGGAAGTGTCCGTGGTTACGGTGGCTATGGGGAGGTTTCAAGAATGGTCTGGCTAGGATAAGTATCCACCAACTGGGGTGAAGCCTGCAAATGGGAGTCAACCTGAAGTGAAGGGACAGCGGCTGAGAGAGCATGGACCATTGTGTCGCTAACGTTCACTGGAGAACCCGCATGAAAAATCTGGTTAGTAGAGCTAACAGAATAGCTGCTGACATGGATCCTAGGGTCTGCAGGACCAATCAAGCAGTGGGGGCCTGTTGGGCTAAATTCCTGTACCCGATTTCTCAAAGTGGTTACTCGGTGTGAAGGAAGAGAAGCTATCTGAGCTGTTGTGTTGAGCTGCATACCTATAAATTCCAGGTTCTGTACGAGAGTCAGGTACGATATGCTCATGTTTATGGTGATGCCCACACAGTGTGATAACTGGATTAAGTAAACCCTGGCTTGTATTATCCATTGCCAAGTGGGAACAGTCAGGAGCCAATCGTCTAAATATAGAAACACCTAAAATTCCCTGAACAGCAAGTGAGCCGCTACCACTGTCATGCACTTGGTGAATACCCAGAGGACTGTGGTGAGCCCAAAGGGCAGTGCTCTGGATTGGTAATGACTGGTTCCCACAATGGCATCAACTACAAGACCCTTACTCCAATGTTTCTTGCCTGCAAGGGGTACAAGAAACCTATCGGGGTCACTTGGATATAGGCTTGATGGTTTCCGGTTCCTTCCATGCCCAGTGGTACACAATCAACCAAAGCATCTGCCAGGGGGGTGGGGTCACCCATGACATAGATGTGCCGGTTCCAAACTCCTCCAAGGGAACTGACTCCTCAGGAGGAGGAGGTTGGGCAGACCACCCACCTTTCTGTTTCAGGATCTCTAATACGTCTCCCTAAAGGAAATGTCCTCTGGTGGGAATTGGGAGGGTCCTTCCCCCCTCATTGAAGTCAATGTCCTCGGTTAAAGACTTCAGTGGGGAGTCAATGTGCCTCCTTTTGCATGTCTCCTTCCAAGAGTTTTCCTCAGCTGGGTACTCTGGGGAAGTGTCGGAAGAAGGGGATTCCTCCTGACCAGGGAGATCTTGGGAGGCCGCTCGGGACAGGAACACTCGTAGCAGGACTAATGGACGCAAGGCCTGGATCCGAAGGGGGTATGAGGGTGGACTGAGAGACATGTGTCGTCCGATCAACTCGGGAGAAAACCCTCTCCATTATCTGAATGGCCAATGGACCTGGAGAAGTCCTTTATAAATGTGAGAAACCAAGCCCTTGCCCTGAAAAGATACAAAAAGCTGGTCAGATTTTCTGATAGTTTTGGTTTTATTCAAATAAATCTGAGCTGTCTATGTACTTCCAATGAATGCAATATTTATTCTGAGAGTGGGTAAAAAAAGGTGGGTAAGGTGATGGTCTGATTCAAAAAGATCTCACAGAGCACCTTAGGCATAAAGGTAGGAGTAACCCTATCCTTATAGAAAATGCAAAAAGGTGGAGTTGGCCATCCAAGCCTGCAGCTGACACCCTTAGAGCAGAAGTCAAACCAACCAGCAGAAATTGAGGTGAAGATGTAGCAGGCTCAAAAGGAGATGTACAATTTTCCCCCAGGACATAGCTCACATCACAAAGGAATGGCTCTTCTTGGTTGTCTGATAGTGTAGGACAAGTTTTAAAAATTGTTTGACCTCAAAACAAAAAAGGTTGCGGATTCAGATGAAGACATGCAGAGATAACAGACGGACATACTTTGTTAGAAGACAGTGCCAGTCCAACTTTCAGCCAATCACATAATTAAGAAAAATATTAAGAATACCCAGTCAATAAGGATCTTGATTCTTTTTATGGTACCATCAGAAAAATCTTTTCCATTTAGAAACGAGATTTCCGGTTTCTTGGTTTTCTAGCCTCCTGTTACCTAAACGGAATCTGAATCTCATTATTTAGATGATAAAATTTTAAATCTGTATAATAGGATGAATTAAAGAGGGTTTGTTTTGTGTGAGCAAGTCCATCCTGTGAAGTAACTTGTTATGATTGTCCCTGGCCAAGTGAAAGAAAAGGGAGAACCAGTGATGTATGGACCAAAGGGAGTCACCAGAAAGATTTTTGGATAGTCCTTGATTCTGAGGAGGATTTTTGGAATTAGAGGAAGTGCAGAATATGCATAAATGAATGTTTCCTTCCAAAAAAAAAGTCTAAAAAGACATTGCATCTGTCCTCCATGCCTGAAGCCACTACACTCTGTAGCAGAACAGCCTGAGCTGTCTGTTGTGTGTGGAGGCAAAAATATCTGGTGAGTACCCCAACTGCTGGGCAATGTCCAGAAATACCTTTCTGTTTAATATCAACTCATAAGGGTCTGCTCTGAATCTGCTCAAAAATCTGTCGGTGTTCTTTTTGATGGAATGTACAGCACATCTTCCTTCAAGCTGTGAAGTGCTGTGTACCATGTAATCAAGGCAAGAAGGCATAAGTGACAAGAACTGGTGTTCCCTTGATTGCTTATGTATCACAATATCACCACATTACTGAGGTGTTGTCTGGGTAAATCCAAAAAGAACCTGGAATGCAGATGTGCTGCAGGGATCAGGACAAGAGCCTTCATTTCCTTTATGTTTATGTGGTACTCTGTGTGCGTCTCTCTCTCTCTCTCTCTCTGGGTGGGAAAACTCCTGGACCTGATGGTCTTGGAGCAAGTGCCCCTAACACCAGATCTGAAGCATCAGTAAATAGCTGCTGACAAGATGAAGAACTAGAAAGGGCACTCCTGTGTCGAGTGAAATCTGGATTATCCAAAGAAACTCCTCAATGAAGGGCAAGAGAAGAATTGAAAAAGGTAAAGGATGGCAGTGCTGAGTCATTCAGGTATCACTGTATTTTGCACATGAGAAGTCTAGCATAAGGTACCATGTAAAATTGTTGATGCCATATACCCTAGGGCTCTCAAAATCTCTCTTGCTGTGTTCTTGTTCAAGGGAAGAAGGTTTTAAAAGTAATATGACAGAAACAGAACTTAGTCTACAGAAAAGAAAGCTGTCATTGACAGAGTATTGAGCATGCATCCTAAGAAAATCAGATCCTAGTATGGGCTTAAGCAAGAATTTTTCAGGTTTAGAGCGAACCCAAGATTACTCAAAAGATTTATGACAACATCCAAGTGCATTAGTATATTTTTTTTTGGAAAGGAGCCTTAATCAGGAGTTTGCCTAGGTAAGGAAAGATCTGAATTCCTCAAAGTCTGCAAAAGGCAAAGACGGGTGCAAGGCACTTTGTGAATATCCTTGGGGCAAATGAAAGCCCAAATAGTAAAACAAAAAACTAAAAGTGATATGAAGAGACAGAGAAATGTAACTTCCTGCACAAGGAATATAATGTAAGCATCGTTTAGGATAAATCTAATGTCACCAAAACAGGCTTGGGGAAAGGATCATTGGAAGTAAGGATTGCAGAGTCAACAACTTGAAACGTGAAATTTTGAGAAATATCCAGAATAGGTCTACAACTGTCCACTTTCTGGGAACTAGAAACAGTCTAATAAAATCCTCTTCCTAATACATGATAGGGCAGAAATTCTACTGCCACCTGAGTAAGTCGTCTTGAAAAAAAAAGAGGGAGAATGAGGTGAATCTGATTCAAAGTTGGCTGGTGGAAACCTGAGAGATGTGGATAAGGATGAGCAATCAAAGGCATTTTGCGACTTTTCTCTATAATGAACAGAGCCCATTTGTCTGATGTACGGACTGCCAGACTGTAGATCCTGTGTGTTGGCAGTTCAGACAACAATACATTCCAAAGTAAGGAAAAACGGAGTGCTGAGATGGAGATAGTCTGTAAGAATCCACCACTGCAGATGGCCCCTGTAAATTGGAGTTAGCCTAACTGGAGTTGACAACAGATGAAGCCGAACAGACCATCTTACTGTTAGGGTCCACTGGAGAATTCACATAAAGAACCTGGCTAGGGGGACCAGAAGAATGGCAGCTGACATGGATCTTAGGGCCATGAGGACCAGTTGAGCTGGCGGTGTCAGGGTGTCTAGTAAGAATTGAACCTGCTGTTGTCTCAAGCATCTTATTCTCTGAGGGGTAGGCCTGTCATCTAAGCGATTGTGTTCAACTGGGTTCCTATGAATTTGATGTCCTGTACAGGAGTCAACTTGGATACTGCCATGTTCACTGCAATTCCCAGGCAAATGAACAGTTGCAACATAACCTGAATCGCCTGTAGTAGTCTATGCCTTGTAGGTGTCATAAGGAGCCAATCGTCCAGCTATAGAAATACCTGGAATCCTTGCAGACGAAGGTGAGTTGCAACCACTGCCATGCATTTGGTGAGCACCCAGGAGACAGTGCTCTGAACTGGTAATGATTGGCTCCCATCCTGAAGTGCAGATATCTCCTGGAGCGCCTGTCTACTTTGACATGATAGTACATGCCCTGGAGATCTACACAGCAGATTCAATCTTTATGAATTTGTTCAATTTGCTTAGATCCAGGATGGGTCTTGGGGCACCTGCCTTTTTGAACCAAAAGAAGCGAGAGTAGGTCCCGAATCCTCTTTGTTCAGCTGGGACCTATTGGATGACTCTTTAGCAACAGTTATTGAACTTCCTGTGCTAACTGCTCCCTTTGTCTTGGTGGCACGTCGGGAAGGCTTTTGGAAAATGGGGGAAGTAGAAAAAAAGGAATGTAATAACCCCTGGATATTATGCTTAGCACTCAAAGATTTTGAGTCAAAAGGGGCCAGGCTTCTGGGTGCAAAGCTACTCAACCCCCCCCCCCCCCCCAAACTGCCTCCAGAGATGGAGAGTAGGTCAGCTCTTCAGGAACGTTGGTAGGGCTCATCAGGAAAGGATTCCCTAAAGACTTGGTTCTGTAGACCCCCCACTACCTGTAGGGCAGCATCTACCATCAACCCCCCCCCCTCTGCTTCTAGAGGAGGGGTCCCCGTGCAGATCCTGGTAAGGCCCTTGGAATCTGTGAAACCACACTTTCTTGCATCCATGTTGTTTCCTAGAGAAGGACCTCGGGGTATAAAATTTGATTCCTACAGCAGAAAGGGTCTTCCAGTTCTTTTAGCTGCAGGTGAGTGCATCTCAAACTGATGGCCCAAAAAGGAAGGCGCCATCGTAAGGTGCATTCAAGAATGTTGCCTTAAAGGGCTCCTCAAAATCACATAGCCTCATCCAGGCATGCCTGCTGAGAGAAGTCCTGAACTGGCTGCTTGCAAGGTGCCCTTCCTGGTATGGGTGATTAACCTCCTTGATGAGTGGGCAACGAACTAAAGAATAGTCATCTTGGGAGAAACTTTCTTAAATTCCTCTGCAGACATAGACTCCAAGAAAAGCTGAGAGGTTCCTCGATCAGATCCCTCTGAAACAGAGTATAGAGAGCCAGGTAGCTCAACAACCTCAGCACAAAGGTGGCAGAGGCATAGGCGCACTTCCCAATCCTGTTCAATGCTCTAGACTCCTTGTTAGGCATTTAGACATTAGCAGTTTCTTTTACCAGCTCTTAGTGGCTGCTGCCACCACAATGGCATTGACTACAGGACCCTTTCTCCAATGGTTCCTATCTGCAGGGGGTACCAGAAACCTATTCAGTCATTTGGGCATGGGCTTGATGGTATTCAGTTCCTTCCATGCCCAGCAGGATACTAAGTCAAATAGGGCATCTGCCAGTGGGGGTCACCAAGGATGTTGATGGGCCTGTCTCGAATGCCTCCAAGAGAACTGAGTCCTCAGAGGAAGGAGGTTGGGCAGACCACCCACATTTCTGCTTCAGGAGCTCTAATATGTCCAAAAGGAGACGACTTCAGGTAGGGATTGGTGGAATCCTTCACCCTCATCAAAGTCAGTGTTCTCGGTTAAAGACACCTCTGGGGAGAGTCAACATGCCTCCTTTTGCACATCTTCAGAGGAACTTCCTCAACTTGGTACTCTGGAGAAGTCCACAAAACGAAGCCAGCAAGTGTGGAAGGTGCAAAAAACAATTTAATTTCTAGATCTTATATATACGTGAATTTACTAGCAAAAATACCTCTGAGATCATCAAAATTTGGGCTAATTGTAGTACCAAGTGGGTCATCTATTTGGTGACCTGTACTTGTTCTGCCTTTTATGTGGGGCAGACTTCTAGAACTTTTCGTTTGAGAATTTGTGAACATCTCAGCGACATTAAAAATAAACGTCCCAACAATGCCCTATTTAAACACAGTTTGAAACATAAAACAGCTTCTTTTAAATTTGTGATTATTGACCATATTAAGGGTATTTGTAGAGACAAAGATAACTGGCATGAGTTGCTGAACTTTAAAGAAAAGAAATGGATAGTCAAACTTGGAGCCCTGTTTCCACCTGGCCTTAATGATCAATTGTTTGTATCCACTGAAGAAGGCTCTGCTGAGCCAAAACCGGTTTGGACTTTTTGATGTGCCTACTTATGCTACCCAGGGGATTTTTCTACTGGGTTGAATAAATTGTTTTTTGCACCTTCCACACTTGCTGGCTTCGTTTTGTGGATTTGTGCTTTTTTTGCCGTGCAAGGGTTTCACGAGCATCTGTTTTGTTCTGGTTCACACTCTGGAGAAGTGTCAGAAGAAGGGATTCCTCCTAAGTAGGAAGTTCTTGGAGGCTGCTAGGGACAGGAAGACTCATGGCAGGATGACTGGGAGCAAGGCCTGGATCTGACGGAGGTAGACTGGGGAACATGCGTTGTCAATTCTCCAACTTGGGAGAAAACTCTCTTCACTATCTGAAAGACTGAAGAACCAGGAGAAGTCCTTTCCAACAAGACTAGTCTTGTTCTTAATAAAATTGGTGTAGAACCCAAGTCCGTGGCTATATATTGTTGTTTTGTATTTTTAATTATGAGCTTTTGTGATTTTGTGGATACAGAGCCAAGATTACCCCCATCTGGATCTGGGCTTTGAGAAATAATCTCATCATCCTGCCCATATCCGCCTTGGACCAGCTTTTGGAGGACCTGGATGAAACTGATGACGGAGACCGGGAATGTTTTGACCTGGAAGAGAGAGCAGTGAGACCTTGCTGAAGTCTTCGGATCCTGAGGTAATGGATCCAATGTAGGAGCCGAAGAAGGTGGAGGAGAGATGGCAATGACATCTCCTGGATCTGAAGGAGCTGTTGGATCCGAGCGGGAAGGCAATTTCTTCGGGTCCGAGGAAGTCTGATCCAAGGGATTTCTTCGGCTTCTTAGCCTCAAAAGTGTCCCTTGGGGAATCAGGGAGGGACCTCCTTTTTGCCGCATTTGTGGTAGCCTGAGAAGAGGATGACGCAGCCAAAAAAGGGGTCTAAGCCTCCACAGCTGAGCAGGGAAGTATCAGTTTATTTCTCTGGTTAGCTAATGCATGCAGATTGAAGGCAGCAAAATTAATACAATCCATTTTCAATGATCAGTACACCCAGGCAATAGATGCACTCCTTGTAGGCATCCTGGTTGGGGATTTTATGCCCAAAAAAGTGCAGCACATGAACCCCAGAGAGGGTTTATCAACCACTGCCAAAAGCTCACAAAAAAGTACAGTTGTGTACACTTACCATAAATGTAGATGTTCGAGTGTATTCACTGTTGCACTCACCACACTTGGGTTATCTGCCTGCAGGTAGCCCTCAGTCGGCCCAAATACCAGAGTCTTGGGATTTCTGCGTCAGATGCTGTTGCTTCTTCTATGACGTCAGGGGTATAAAACATACAGCAAACGCCATTACATCAGTTTTAGTCCCCGAAATAGGAAGCAATTAGATGGTGTGGAACAACTCCAGTAAAAAGTAAATACCATTGCCATAAGATATAGCCAAAACAAAAAAAAAAGGATAGGAAGAAAGTATAGAAAAGTCAGGGGGCTGGAGGGAGGGTAACCAGGACTGCAAAAGTGAATACACTCGAACATCTACATTTATGGTAAGTGTACACAACTGTACTATGTTCTTTGTGTTTCAATGTTGCAGTCATCACACGGGTTGATTCCCAAAGCTGAGGAAGAGTGGAGGCAGTCAATTAAGTATTAGGGCTGGCTAGCAGGCCTTGTAAGACTGCTGTGGCAAATCCAGCTCTGGATTTAGAAAATATAGGTAAAGTGGTAATTGCTTGGTGAAGGTGTACACAGAACTCCAGGTTGCAGCTTCCAGGATGTCCCTGGTAGGGACTCCCCTGAGAAATGCTGTAGAGGTTGAGGCAGACCTAGTGGAATGAGTTCTGATCCCCTGTGGGGTAGGTTTACCATGGTGTTTGTAGCAGAAATGGATGCAGTCTGCTATCCATTTGGAAATGGTTTGCTTTGAAATGGCCTTGCCCTCTGCCCCTGTAGCAAAAGTGACTAGCAGCTGGTCAGATTTTCTGAAAGGTTTAGTCTTGTCAGGTAGAACCTGAGCTATCTGTGCACGTCCAAGGAGTGCAGGATCCTTTCTCCTTTATTCCGAAGTTTGGGGAAAAAAACTGGTAAATGGATAGATTGGTTTAAGGCCACACTGGATACCACCTTGGGCATAAATGATGGGATAATCCTGAGGGAAACCCTGTCCGCATGGAAGATAATGAAGGGTTCCACAGCCAAAAGGGCCTATAACTCAGACACTCTTCTTGCTGAAGTGATGGCTAGAAGTAAGGCTGTTTTCCAAAAGAGGAATTTTAACTCTGCTGAAGCTGCAGGCTCAAAAGGGGGAAGCCTGAGCTTCTCTAGTACAAAGTTAAGGTCCCAGGCAGGAGTGAGAGCTCTCCTTGGGGGTCTTAAATTGTTAGCTCCTCTCAGAAACTTTTGATCAGAGGATGAGAGAAGAGAGGTGGCTCAGTATTGTAATGAGCTGAGATGGCAGAGGCATGAATCTTAATGGATGAGAAGGACAGGCATTTGTGGAGCAGCTCTGCTAGGTAATCTAGGATTTGAGGTAAAGAAGGCACGGCTGTGTCCTTTCCTTGAGACTGCCTCCAAGAACAGTATCTTTTCCACTTTTCTGAATAGGATTTCCTGGTACTAGGCCTAATGGCCTTAAGGATGACATCCAGTACCTGTTTGCTGAGGGCTGCTGGTGATGTATTCAGGGAATAAGCCAGGCTCAAGATTTGCAGCCGAGGATGCAAAATCTGTCCCTCCTGCGGGGGCAGCCAAGAGAAGGTCAGATGTAGGTGCCAGGGTGGCACTGCTGTTAGGCTGCATAGGAGTGGGTGCCAGTGTTGGCGTGGCCAGTCTGGTGTAATAAGGATTGTCCTTGGCCTGTCCTGTTTGATCTTGAGTAGTACTTTTGAGAGGAGGGGCAGGCGGGAAAGGCATAGACTGAGAGGTTTTCCCATGTGAAGGATAGGGCATCCACTTTCCATTCTTGGCTGTGGGGAGTTCTGGCGCAAAATCTGTTCAATTGATGGTTTTGGGGGAGGCAAAGAGGTCCACCACTGGTGTCCCCCACCTGTGGATTAGAAGTTTGAAAGAGTTGGGTTCCAGTTTCCACTAGTGTGGGTCCATAAGATTTCTGCTTAAGTCGTCTGCCAGTGAATTCTGTTTGCCTGGCAGGAAATTGAGCTTGCAGGTGCACTTGACTGCTCAAGGCTGTGTTCCACAGAGCCATGGCTACCCTGCAGAGTGGGTAGGAATATGTTTGCCCCTGCTTGTTTATGTACCACATAACTGTGGTGTTGTCTGTCTTTATTAAGAGTTGTTCTGGAAGGATAAGGTATTTGAAGGCTGTCAGTGCATTCTGTACAGCTAACATTTCTTTTTGATTGATATGCAGGTGAATTTCCCCTGGATTCCATTTTACCTGAATGCATTTTCCTGCCATGTGAGCCCCCCATGCATAGTCTGATGCGTGTTGTCAAAGTTTGGGCGGCGGGGGGTTGAGTGAAAGGGAGTCCCTTGTTGCGTTTGCAAGCCTCTGCCCTTAGGCAAGGAATGATAGGAATCACTGTTTCCAGGTCCTGAAAGTGTTGACACCACAGACTAAGTGCCATTGAAGTTTCCTCATATGCAGTCTTGCATACGGAATTAGGAGAATACATGAGGCCATGAACCCTAGGGCTCGCAGTATTTTTCTTGCAGTTAGCTGGGTTTGGGTGTCCAGAAGTTTGAAGTAATTTGTCAAATAAACCTGCTTTTCTGGAGTGAGGAATGCCATCTGGGAAGTTGTGTTCAAGCTTACTCCCACGAATACAATCTTTTGGCGGGGTACCAGCTGTGATTTCTTTTCGTTGATGGTATACCCCAGAAAAGTTAGGAGTCTCTTTACAAACGTCTGGTGCTGAAGTAGCAATTCCTGACTGTCCACCTGAAATCAGGCAATCTTCCAAGTATGGGTAGATCTGAATATTTCTCTGCCTGCAGTATGCTATGACTAGAGACAGGCACTTTGTGAATACCCTGGGCGCAGTAGATAAGCCAAAGGAAAGTGCAGAGAATTGATAGTGCATGGAGCCTGCCCTGAAGCATAGATACTTCCTTCAAGATTCCCTTATGGGGATGTGCAGATAAGCTTCTTTTTAAGTCTAGGGTGAGCAGCTAGGAGTCCTTGGCTAGCATAGGAAGCAGCTGCTGGAGTGTAAGCATTTTGAATTTTGGTACCACCAGGAAGGCACCAGGAGTTCTCTTTTCTGGGCACCAGAACAGTCTGGGGTAGAAACCCTGTAACATTTTGCTCTGAGGGAAGAGGTTGGATAGCCCTGATACTGAGAAGGGAAAATACTTGCTTTTGGGCCTCTGCCCACTGGTTTGGAGGAGGGTCTGGCAATCCACTTGGGGTTGGCAGTGTGTGGAAGTAGAATCTGTATCCCTGGGAAACAATGTTTAAGACCCACTGGTCCTGGGTAATATAGTCCCAGTTTTTTGCATGCAGGGCGGGTTTTCCTCCTAGGGGTGCACGTACTTGGGTATGGCTGGGAAAGGATGAAAGACAAGTCATTGTGAACTTTTTCCATAAGGGGGTGACTTACCACTCCCTGATTTTAAGGTGGGAGCACTCCACTGTTTAGATCTGTGCGTACCCAGAGACTGTAGACTTTGTGGTCTGTTGCCCCTGGGTTTGGACTGAGAAGGTCTGGGAGGGACTGGAAAGGACCAGTTCTTTGAAGGCCAATGCCTACTGAATCTAGATGGCTGTACCTGTAAGAAATCTTTAACAGCTTGCATAGATTTAGCTTTTTCCTCCATCTTTTTAAGAACAACTTCTGCTTTTGTGCCAAACAAACATTCTTGGTTTAATGGAGCATCTAGTAATTTTGCTTTGACATGGTCTGGCAAGATTTGTTCCTTTAGCCAAGCATGCCTTCTCAGAACAGACCCAGTGACAGCAGCCCTGCAAGCTGCTTCTAAGGCATCAAAACCGCACTGCAAAGTATGTTTAACAACTTGGTTTGCAGACTGCATTAACTCATGTAAATCTATTTTCTGCACAATCAGGAATCAACAACATTTTTTGTTTAATTAGTTCCATAATATGCTGCTGGTATTTCAACATGTGAAACTGGCAATTTAAAGCCCTGATGGCAAGAGTTGCAGAGGTATATACCTTCTTACCCTATTTGTCTAAAGCCCTAGAATCCCTGCCAAAAGGGGTAGGATTTTTGGCTGTAGTAGCCTTAATACCTTTAGGTCCCTGGGAAATGGTCTCTGGATCCGCAGTGGGATTCTTAAAGACAAATCTGTGAAAATCAGGTACTCTATAGTACCTATCAGGTTTTCTAGGAGCTGGTGCTAAAGTAGCAGGGGTAAGGCTGGATTCCATGAAGGCATCATCTACAATATCCAGGACAGGTGGTATATAGCTAGAGGTCTGTGCTGAGGCAAGTCTAAGAATTCCGACTCTCTTTTTGAACTGTGGGTAGTCCTGGCATTCCCAGTGGAAATGCTCTCTTAGGGTATGCAAGGTTTCACCGAAAGAAAAGTCCTCGGGGGGGGGGGGGGCAGAGGGAATAGAATCCTCTGCATCAGAGTCTTCATAGGTAAATAAGGATATGTCCTGGTAATCAGAGGGGGTCAGAGAGTCATCGGACTCCTGGTCTGTGGAATAAGAAGGAAAATCAATTATTTGTCTTTTAGAGGGGGAAGGCTGGCTTCCCCTAATTAAAGTAATGAGGTCTTCAGCCATTCTAAGCATTTGTTTCTGTGGCATGGGAACTTGAGAATACACTTTGGTTGTCTGTTTTCTAGGTGTAGTGTGAACTTTGGGCCTAAGAAAGTTGGTAGTTTTAGTAAGAAACGAAGTAGTCAGTTTAATACGAACATTGGTAGGTCTGAATACACCCTCTGAAGTCGGTGCCTGCACAGCAGCTCCAGACCCATCCAAGGTAGAGACATCTGCAGGTTCCATAGTTGAAGAAGCATCACGCGGCATACCGGACTACGAATGGGTCTCAGTAGAGGCCTGTGAATCTGTAGAAGTGGGTATCAGGGGCTGCGAAAAAGCTTCACTGAGTACCGGCGAACTGGCGACTAGCTTAGTGGAAGCATTGTCAGCAGTTTTGGACCTATGCGGTCTGTCTTTATCCTTACGTTTTTTCGGAAAATCTGTAGTCTGATGGCTTATCGAAGCCATTTTGCAATATGGAGAATGAGAGAGAAAGAATTTGGCAACAAAAATAGCCCGACAACGAATAGTTCGGGCATTGAGCAAGGCACAAAACCGGCAGCGAGGAACGTCGTGGTCTGGGCCTAAACAGGTGACGCAGTAAGAATGAAAATCTGTGAGGTATTTGCTTTCCACAGGCAAGACAATTGTTAACTTTTTCTGACATCGGTTAGAGCAAGAAAAAAGGATCCCCAATGGGGTACTTAGCTTTAGAAGACTTCCGGCTTGAAATGTGAAAAAAATGAAAATTTCAGGTAGCGGCCGACTGGCACTTACAAACTGCTTCTTCTTCGGGCTCCCGCGCGGCAAGAAAAGCTGATGTAATGGCGTCGGCTGCATGTTTTATACCCCTGACAACCTGACATCATGGAAGAGGCGACAGCATCCAACACAGAAATCCCAAGACTCTGGTATTAGGGCCGACTGAGGGCTACCAGCAGGCAGATAACCCAAGTGTGATGACTGCAACAGTGAAACATGAAGAACATCAACAACTGTAAACTCAGTAGAAGAAAAGGAAATGACAGAATTAAGTTAAGAATGCATGCAAGTTTTACAGTTTAAGTTAATGACAAAGAGAAAAGTAAGCAACAGAATATTTCATTTTTACAAGAAAAGAAACACACAACACATGCACACTATGTAAGAAAATAATGGAGGAATGACTTACAGAACCATCCAAGGCTAGTTTACAAGACAATTTTTGAAATAAAGCTATCCTTAGATTGAGAGCATGAGATCCACTTCCGGTATGCTGTGGCAAACGAGATCTGAGGTACATGGGTGGATGTAGTGCATTATGGGTAAGAGGGTGGAGCTTGAAAGTCAGATCCACGTCTGTAGAATGTGGCCAAGCCTGATCCAAAGGTCGGATCTGAGACCTTATTGTGAGGAGGAATGAGAGAAGACATCAGATATTATATTTAACACCCGGGTGTCGTTTGTTATGTTTGTCCAGGCTTTTGGGTGTAACGAAAGTCTGCCAACAACTGTCTCCACAGTAGGACAGCCGGGCAACACCCCAGGAGAACTGAAAGGGCCCGTCAGAGAAAGGTTCTCTGACGCCCTGATTTTGTGGACCCCCTCTCCCTCTGTGGAGACATCTACCATTAAAGCCTCTCCCTCTATGACAGGATTCATCTTGTGAATTGGGAAAAGACCCTTGGGACTAACAGAAAAACATCTTCATCCCACTCGGTTGGTTCCTGGAGAAAGTCCGTTGGGGAAAAAGAGAATTTGATCCCTATGGCAGATAGGGTCTTTCCTCCTTTTTCGCTGTGGGTAAGAGTTTCTTTTACTGATGGCCCAAACAATGAAGAGCCATCAAAGGGGGTGTTCATGAATGATGCCTTAAAGTGGTCTGCAAACCCACACAGCCTCATTCAGGCATGTCTCCTGAGGGCTATGCCTGAACCAGCTGCTCGAGAGGTTCCTACAGCAGCATGGGAAAAAATTAACCTTATCAAAGAATTAGCGATGGCAAACATAGTGGTCAAATTGGGAGAAACCTTCTTGAATTCCTCCTTCAACAGAGACTGCAACAGAGAGGTAGATATTTCCTTAATCAGATCTCTCTGAAGGTGCGTGAAGTGTGCCAAGTAATTCAGTGCACTCAGCATAAAGGTGGCCAACGCATACACACTTCCCATGCATGTCCAAAGCCCAAGACTCCTTGTTCGGGGGGTGAACAGTGGAGCTCTACTCAGTCAGCTCCTTATTGGTGGCTACTGACACCACAATGGCATCAACTGGGACACCTTTACTCCAAAATGGGTGGCCACTGGGGAGACTAAGGTATTTGTCCTTACATTTAGGGATGGGGTCCATGGTGTCACTCCTTCCTAGCTCAGTGGACGATAAGGTCAATGAGCTGGTCTGCCAGAGGGGTTACTCAGGACGTAGATGGGCCTTATCCCAGATGCCTCCAGGAATACCAACTTCCTTGAGGAAGAGGGTTGGGAAGACCAGCCACCCTTTTGCCTCAGAATTTCTCAGATATCCCCGAAGGAAATATCATCGGGTGGAGATCAGGGAAGGGGGGACTCTGACCCCTCATTGAAATTAGTGCCCTCTGTCAGAGACTCCAATGGGGAGTCCAGGTGCTTCCTCTTGCACAGACACTTCTGAGGGACCACCTCTGCGGCGTACTCGGGAGAGGATTCAGAAGACAGTGAAACCTCTTGTTGAGCAGTAGGCTAGAGGCTCTCCAAGAGGAGCTGACCATGGACTGGAAGGATGGGAGCAAAGTCCTGATCTGCAAGGGGTTGGGTAGAGTCTTTCTGAAGAGGGACAGCATCTCGTTGTGTGGAGAACGTCTTCTCTGCCACCTGGAAGGCAGATGATGCCTGAAGGACCTGCTCTCCCACTCCAGGAGCCGAAACTGCCAAGGGAGAGAATGACGAAGTCGCTCTGGATCAGACACCTCCAGAAGGCACTGACCCAGACCTGTCAAAGGCTGAGGCCCCCAGGGGAAGGGACAGCTCCAAAAAGGTTGGAGCAGACACCAGCCCCAGAGATCCAGCTTCAACATCTCGGGTCTGGGACCCACACTGAAGGTATATGAGCCGAGCTTTTCTAGGACACTGTCAAGATCAAAGAAAGAATATTCCGCGCTTCGAAGAGTCCACTTTAGGATGTCAGACCCTGCAACTCTGAAGCCGAAAGTTGGATCGGAGGAGGAGGCTGCGATATTAGGGTTGGTATTCTCATGGATCCAGCATGGGTCGGAGAAGGCAAGATCCCCAGCTGGATCTGGGCTTTGAGAAAACTCATCATCCTATCCATATCAGAGTGAGGACCGCTAAGAGGATCTAGAAGAGACCAAGGAATGGGTAGACCTGACTGGCGACAGACTCGTCCAGACTCTGACATGGAGTATGGCTCAGGGACCTCCGATCCAGGCATGTCTGACCTGAAGGAGTCTGCTCTGGAGATGAAGAGCTGTGGATCCGAACCATCTCCACAGCATCTGACTGACTGTTTGGACCCGAAGGCTGAGGATCCAACGGAGAGGTAGTCTTGGCCAGCTCCTGATCTACTGGATCCGAGGGGCCTCTCGTATCCAGAGAGAAGCGGAAGTAGGAGAGATCTGAAGATGATGGATCTGACAGCTTTCTGTGCTTCTCAGGAGCAGAAGCCATGGTCCCCAGGGTAGATGAGGAGGCATGCTTCATAGGGGCAGGTGTCTGGACTCCACAGGATGGGGAGACCATCTCTCAAGATCAGCTTGTTTCGACGATCAGCAAGGGCACAGGGATTGAAGGCCGAGCACATATCGCACAGCATCTCCAAGTGCCCTGGTCCCAGACAATACAGACAGCTCTTATGGGCATCCGATAGGGGAATCTTATGCCCACATGAGGCACACCTCTCTAAACCATAGGGTTTTGTCTGAACCTGCCAGCTTGTCAGACATGCTGAAAGAAAAAAAAAACAGCAAGGCTAGAAAGAACCATAACAGCTTGCACCCCTGGCTACACCAACTTGGTTATGGCTTACTGGGAGAAGGAATTTATTTTTAACAGCAATTATAAACCTTGTTGAACCTTTTGTACTAGGTTTTTGGATATTTTTATTTTGTGGACTAACTCGGAAATGAGATTGGTCGAATTTTTTAATTATATTAATAACATCATCCAATTTTTAAAGTTTTCCTGGTCCTTCAACAAAGAAGAGATCTGTTTCTTGGATGTGGAAATTACTAAGAACTTTGAACATAAGGCCTCGTTTGCCAATATTTATAGTAAGCCCACTTTTTACACACATACTGCATTTTACAAGTTGGTTGATATCCTATGCACCATAAAAAGACAGTAGTGAAAGGCCAACTTGTAAGAATGGCCAGGATGATCACAGATACCCAAGTATTTGAAAAGGAACGTGAGAACGTCATGTACATGTTCAAGAGGAGGGTTATCCTACCACAATTTTAGATGCAATCAAGCAAGAGGGTATAATTGAGAGAGAGCTGGGATTTTATAAACCCATTCTTTGTTGACACAGTTCATCATTACAAGCAGAAGTAGGTAATATTAGAGAGGTGGTCATTCGTACCCAAACCCATATACTTCAAAATAAAAATGAATAAAAGTCATTCATCACTACCTACAGTTTAGTCATGCCAGTTTTAAATTTCTCAAAAAAGATTGGGTTATATTTTCATTTGACCCAGACATGTATAACAAAATAAGGGATAGCCCCCATATTTATTTATTGCATTTGTTAACCGGGAAGGTCTACCAGGGCAAGGTGAGGCCATTTTCAAGAGAGGCCTGGGGAGAAAAACTCCACATAACATTAATAGTACATACATGAAAAAGCACAATATACACCCCAGGATTCACAAATCCTCCGTGTAAGACTAAAGTAGTCTTACACGGAAACGCCAGTCTAAGAGTAAGACGTCAGCGTGCCATGCATATTAATGAGGGGGCTCTGCCTCAACTTAAAGGCTAACACGGAGCATGCAAGAGTGCAGGGGGCGTGTCGGACTGCCGAGCAGTCCAAAATCTATGCCCTGCAAGTCTCTCAATTGGGAAATGTCAACTGACATGAGCGAGTCTGCTCAAATGTGTACATACCCAACACTACACTCCCCCACATTCTAAACTCCAGTACAACTATAAAATGTAAAACTTTTATTTATTTATTTTTTTATTATTATTGATATAGCTGCCCGTATTTGCGCGGGTTTGCCCATTGCTTAGCTACAGTTAGCAGTCAAGACATTGAAGAGGATAATAAGAAACTTATATGCAAATTAAGCAAAATGGCAACAGCGTAGTGGTAGAACCTTCGCACAAAGAGGAGGCATTCCCGGTTCGAGTCTCACCACTCCCCTTTTTATTTTCTGTTGGAAATCTGTATATGAAAAGAATTCCTGACATTTATCATTGAAATTTTAGTAAAAAGCATTGAAATGGCCCATGTAGTAGTGAACGAATTTTATATATATATATATATATATATATATATATATATATATATATATATATATATATATATATATATATATAAGAAAGGGAAATGGTTATGCATACTGATGAATGCATAAGTAACGCATCTTAAGCAATGAGAAGCACTGCTAAGCAAAGTTTACCAGTATTAAGCATACTTCAATATAATTGCTCATAGCTTAGCACTGCTTTAACTAGCGCAATAGCTTTGCAGACTGCATCGCGTAACTAATGCAAGCAGAACATGTTTAGCATAGCTGTGCACCGCTAACTAGCGCAACGCCAGGCAACGAGGGCAAAGTTGAGCAAAGTCGGCTAAACACATCACACCTCCCTAGCCGGTCTGGCCAGTAGTACAATAAAGGCAATGACAGGCCTCGAACCCGGGATACTGTGCACCATAATCACAGTACTGAACCACTAAGCCACGACAGCTTTTCAAATGCATGCACTTTCAACACACACATACATATCAATAGAAGTTTACCCATTGCTAAGCAGGTGTGCTTTCAGCTGAGTTTCTTCAAAACCGCCAATCACAGATAACTGCGGAAATGAGGCATATTTAAGCTCCATAGGTGGGAATACTTGCCATAACTGGTTGTAGCTCCCATCTGCAGTCAGCATGGCCGGTGTTGGAGAGGGCTCTCGATTTAGCGCAACATTGGAGCATTGAGGAGTCAAAAGTAATGGTTTGGCTCCTCGTCCATAATCATGAGGAGAGACTCCTGCAGGGCCAGTTCCAAGGCACCCAATACAAAGCGGAAGCCTGGAACAGTCTAGTTCATGATCTCACCAGTGCCACAGGCATCCCTCCGACTGGTGAGCAGGTCAGACACCACTACTCAGACCTGAAGAGACGCAAGGAGGACCAACTGAACCAATGGATACAGGAGGCCTGTAGGATGGAAAATGCCCCACTACTGAGTAGGTAACGATGGAATGAAGTATGTAAGAATTGCTATTGTAGTCTATATTATGGATAGGTATGTCTCAATATCACTTCATTTACTTCACAGCTGCAGGTGTCAGTGTTGCGAATCAGCAAGCCTGTGCAGATAGGCTGCTAAGGCTGCGCCACCAGGCAGGTTAGTAATTATTCTGCATGTATTGTTTTATAAAATAAGTGAGAGAGCCTGAAAAAAAGTGTTGTAGCCCAATAATAAAGGTATAATACGTCTTGAATAATTCTTCTGCACCAGGCAGGTTAGTAATTATTCTGCATGTATTGTTATATAAGAATAAGTGATAGAGCCTGAAAAAAAGTGTTGTAGCCCAATAATAAAGGTATAATTCTTGAATAACTTCTCTGCACGGACTGTTATATAAAATAAGTGAGAGAGCCTGAAAAAGAGAGTGTTGTAACCCATTAATAAAGGTATAATACGTCTTGAATAAGTCTTCTGCATGCACTGTTATATCAAATAAATGAGAGCGCCTCTAGAAAAGTGTGTTATGTAATTAATAAAGGTATAATTCCTGGAGTGTGTCCGTGTCACTTTCTTTGATATGTTGTACTCTTGCATTATAGAAATAGTACAGTTGTATTAAGCGTTGTCAACCCACACTTGGGTAGGCCCATATAAAGTGGATGAAGGAGTGCCAGTAGCTGTTAAGCGTATATACAGTCCTCAACTGTTGGTTCATGGCTGGCATGTACAGGTTAATCTGGCACATGAGTAGCTTGTTATTGTGTTTCCCAGAAATGTCAGTGTGCTGCTTGAAATGTTGGGGCTGCTAAAATTTAACTGATAATGTCACCTGAACACATCTAGATATATAAATATAAATATAATATATAAATATGTAGCACTAACATCTGCATCCTGGACAGTTTGTATGTCAGATACAGGTCAGGTATATAAAGAACTAGCAAAACCCATTTCACAATTTAACGGACATTGCCTAGCGTAATAATACATGTAGGGGATATATACCTGCAGTCAATAAGAATGTAGTGTAAGCTATAAGTATATATAAGTTGTTAATGGATGTATCTTTTTACACCCTACTGTATGTGCATAAACAAAGCAATTCCACACCTCAATGGGTATTGTCTAATCTCAAAACATTTGTTGGGACATATGTCCTATTGGTTTATATATATCTGCATTTACTTTGATGCATGTGCCCTATTCAAATACCACAATCTTGGCGGCCTGTTGCCACCAAGTAATCCTGCACACTGTTGGAATGTCCACTCTTGTTCTTTATATGCATGTGTTATGCTTGCTGTTCAACTGTTGGAACTCTGGTGTGTTGGGTTAACGGAATACTACTGCATGCTGTTACAACCAATTTGGAATGCTGTTGGCTGTTACCAACCCATATTGTCATTAAATCCTCCTAAACATAGAACGTATGGGAAGGCTGGACGCACCTGTCCCACCTCGACTGGCGATGGCACCTGGCAGCAGCAGGTCTGGTGCCCAGCCCCAGACCACCTCCTCCATTGGGCCTGTGCCACCTTGGGTGGAAGCGCTGCAGGATGGGGCTCATCCCCCCGTGCAAGTGTGGGCGGAGGGGGCCTCCTCTCACCCTCTGAACAGTCCGGGCTGTGGTGCGTGGGAGATCCAGCATTCTCCAGTAAATGCTCACACAACACAGAATACTGAGAACCAAAGTGGAAGCGGTACTATAAAGGCTGTCTTCCGAAATCAACACACCTCCAATAACCCCACCAAATGTTGCAAAGCTCAAAACACTATCAATTCACCGATGTTGTATAAAATACTTTTATTGACAAATCCACTAGAAAAATTCGATAAAAAACTAGAATTGCTGAATGTTGTACAGAAACCAAAAAAGGGATTTAGCGCTTTCGTCTCCCACTGGAGACCTCATCAAAATCAATGCTTAAAGTGGTGTAAAGTCCTTATATAATACCCATAGTTCCATTGATAGAATAACTGAATAATTGTTAATTCCAATTAATTAAGTATGGTTAAATAAATTAAACATGTATTCCTATTTGGTAGTATTCGTCTATGCATTGAAAAACAACAATACCATGCACACATACAAGCGTATACATTCTGCAATAAAAATAAAAATAAAAATGAAAACAGAAAATAAAAACAGAAAATAAAAATGCTATACACGTATATAATCAGTGCAACTAAATAATAATATAAAATATTGAACATGTCTTGACACTTAAACGTGTTTACACACCAGTGTAAGTCAAGTAAAATAAATTGAATGAATAGTTTAAGAATTTAAAAAATAGTGCATATTAAATAGTGTATATTAAACTGAATGGGGCTGGTATGCTACTAAAACATCCTAAAAATCCTTATGTTCGAAGTAATACTTCATCCTATCAATATATAAATGTATTATATACTTCAATCAATTAAAAATACTATTCTTCCCACTTGTATTCACTTATAACTCATATGCTTAGAAAAGTGTGTACCTAAAAGTACAAAGGGTATGCAGCAAAGATATTATAAAAACCTTTTAACATTTTGTTTATTGTTTATATTTATTACACTCTGTGTATATGTTTTTATTTAAAAACTTAATGTACATGTGTTACATAAATAAATTTTATATATATATATATATATATATATATATATATATATATATATATATATATATATATATATTATTGTTAAAAAAATCAATACAAATGGTATGAAGGTTAAAAATTATTGTATAAATGTCATAAATATCATAAAATATCAAAAACATGTAAATATCATAAATATTATAAATATAAATATTGTGAATGTTATAAATTCCAAACAATACTGTTAAAAACACAGGAGAGTTGTTAAGTATTCTAAAAACTTGTAACCCATAATAAACTCACTGCGGCAATGTATCTAAATAAGTATTAACTATGAAAATACCAGTGGTATATTAAAAAACTTATTACTAAAACCACTATTAAAATATTATCTGAATAAATACACCCCTATTTGTTATAGTAAGTGTTGTAATTATAATGAAAGGAAGAAAATGTTGAATTTTATATTAATATTATTATTATTATTGTTAATGTCTCTTGGGGTCTTCAGCTAAAATCTTGAGGGCAGGTGTAATGGAGACATGGTCATTCAACCCTTTACCAAAACAGGCATCCATCTTCAATTGCCAAATCATTTCCCTGTATTCTAATCTTGTCCCCCAATCACCACCCTTTTCCCGTTGTTCCACTTCTTCCAACACCCAAAATTTAAAATCAGCTTGTTGGCATGTTATTGAATGTCTGTACAATGCATTATTCACATCCTTTGTTGATATCTCTCATATGTTCATATATTCTCCTCCTTAAATGTCTGTTTACCTACATAAAATGCCCAACAGTATTTACAAAGTGCTAAATAAATCACCCCTTTGGTACAGCAACTACTATATCTCTTAGATTTCAGGGTCATCCCTAAACTCGGGATCCACACACTTTTCATATCTGCAATGAATGAACACTGGGAACATCTCCCACACCTGAATGTACCAATTCTATTGGATACAGTTTCACATATCCCTGTATTTTTCTTTTTCTCAAAAATATTCTTTAAATGTTGATTCCTTCTATAACTATAAGTAAGTCCATCTTGAAAAACTGTCACTCTGGTGGGCATAGTTTTAAAAAACTCCCATGTGTCATCAATACATTTTTTGAGCCATTTTATACCCTTGAAGTACGTTAAAGTTAGAAATGGCCCAATAGCTGGCTTATTGTTCAAATTACTCGTATTCTGGTCAACCCCTATGGTATTGTTCAGATCTTCTCTATATAGTAGAGGTCTATAATATGTTTCTCTTTTTTCAATTACATATTGTTTCACCTTCGTGATGAGATCCACTGGGTATCCCCTCTGCTGGAACATTTTTCGTAGGTTGTCCATCTCTAAAAGAAAATCATCTCTTTCTGATATCATCCTTGCAATTCTTATCATTTGGCCCTTAATGTTTTTTTTTAATAATTCAGGGTGATCACTATCAAAATGTAAGTAAGTGTTAGAGTGGTACTTTTTCCTGTATATCATAGATTTATACTTACTAGTCACATAATTCTTTTGTAACTTGATGTCCAAAAAATTGATTTCGTGTTTATTAATATCGTCTGTGAACTTTAAAAAAATAGTAGTGTTGTTAATATACAATATAAAGTCTTCTATAAGTGTTTCAGGTCCATTCCATACAATAAAAATATTGTCTAAAATCGGTAGTAGCTATTCACATATTTAAAAAATGCACTTCCGAACAAATACTGCTTCTCCCAATATAACATGACAATGTTTGCGTATAAAGGGGCACATGCCAAACCCATAGCGACTCCTTGTTTTTGGTGGTACACTTCACCTTGAAAGAATATGTAGTTGTTTTTTAACACTAAGTCCACACTTTCTAATATCAACCTAAATTCATCATTTGTCACTAAGTTCATCTCCAATACCATTTCTTCGAACCATTCCATACCAACACAGTGTGGTATGACTGAAAACAAGTCCTTTACGTCTACCGTTATAAATATACTCTCCCGGTTGTATGGATCTTTACCCAGTTTTTGTAAAAAAATCCCACGAATCAACCAATATATGTGTATATTTTGTATAAAAGTTCTTTAATTTAGTATCAACATATATGGCAAAGGGTTGGGCCTTAGATCCCTGTGATGACACTATGGGCCTCATAGGGGGGTCAACCACACTCTTATGAGTCTTTGGAATACCAAAGAGGGCCAGTATTATTGGTTTGTCCACTTTCAAAAAATTGTATAACTGACTATCAAATAAGACCTTGCAATAAGTTGTCCTCTAAGATATAGTCAATTTTCCTGTAAGCTATATTTATTTCATTTCTAGACACCAATGTGTATGTACTGTCATTGCTTAGGATCTCTAACATCCTATTCGTGTAGTCCCACTGGTCCATAATAACCACCCCCCCTCCCTTGTCTGGTTTCATCACACGAATCCTTCTATTTTCTCCTAATTCGTATAAGAGACTACATTCTTCCTTGGTTAAATTACTACCATATACTAGTTTGTTTTGTTTGTATTCAGATCTGACTTTTTTAATAAGTGTAGTCTGAAAGTATAGTATGTCCTGGTGAAGTGGAGGGTTGTAGGTACTACTCCTCTGTAGTTTATTGTCCATACCATAACTCCTGTTGTCCTGTTTGAAAATATGCTTAAAATTCAACTTCCTAGTAAAGGTTTTTATATCCAGAATGATATTTTCTATTCCTATTTTTTTACTGGCACAAAAGTAAATCCTTTAATAAATAATTTGAAGTAAACTTCATTAATATTAACATCTGAATAGTTGAAAATATTAAACCCTTCAAATGAATAAATAATAGATCGAAAATTGTCATCATGGCATGATTCCATACTAATATTCAAGTATTATAGTACCGCTTCCACTTTGGTTCTCAGAGATCCAGCATTCTGTCACTGATCCTTTACGCCAGCTTGAAACATGAGTGGCGCGACTCACGGGTGAGCCTGCCCCTCCCACGCAGCCCCCAGCACAGCCACCCTCTGGTCTGTGAAGGTGCAGTGATGACTGCCCATGGGTGGGGATCTCTGTTCCACTGTCGCCATCTGTGGGCTCATGGTCTTGCGGTTTCCAAACATCCTTCCCCATCAATGTTGTTCACCCCTCACATCGTCATATTCCACCCCTGTATGCGTCTTGTTGGTCCTGTCTGTTTACCTCCCCAACCTACCTCCCCAAATAAACCTACATCCCCTACCCCACATTCCACTCTCACTTGGAAAAGGAAAAAGAAAAAAAAAAAGGGCAATCTGCTCCAAAAAAAAATTACACCCCATACATAGCTGCCCATTTTGCACACGTTTGCTGAACATATAAAATGTAATTTAACTGGCAGTACAACATACTTCCCTCCAAAATTATTGCATATGCACAGCTGTTGCTGTAAAAGAAACGGGCAGCTATGGTCCTTCCCCACACCAGTCCTGCACATCCCGAGCTGTTTTACCTACTGTCTTTCCCTCTTTGTGCCCCTTTTTCACCACTGGCCTATCTCCCCATTTTCTTTTCTTTCAAAGAAATGAGCGCGAGGGTTAGCGGGAGTAAGCACTTTTAAGCAGTAGTTAGCGGGTTTGTGAGTGTGCGTTAGCTAAGCATTGCTGCTTAGCGCAAACCCACTTACAACTGCTTAAAAGAGCCTTACCCTGCATGTGAGGGCCCTTGTTCTGCTCAGCAGCAAAATAAAACACTTCTGTCAGTCTCGAACCCCGGACCTTGGACACACTAGACTGCATGAAGTACCACTAAGCCACAGTAGATAAACAGCAAGTTGTTGCTGAAATAGATACATTATGCATAAGAATGAGTGAATGTAAAGGAAAAATAGGAATGCCACAACACAAAACCTGCTCTGTGGAACTTTACCAGCAGTTGTTGTGGAATTGCATTACATGACTGTGATAAGAGAACCAGCCATTCTAGCAGTAAATGATGTTAGAGCAGCACTTTACAACCCCCACAAAGTATCATAGCAGGACAAACAGTGGCATATCTGATTAGGGCATAGGACATGCATCCCAACTGTGACTACATTTCAGGGATGTCCCTGATTTTGAAACATATGTTAGCTGTGTCCCTCGGAATCCCCTGAAAAGTACTGACGTTAGGCAGAAAGGTGGAGTATTACACCTAATGAATAATGACAATATGTAGGAGTTAGACACAGCTTGTACTTCAGAAAAGGTGTAGTAATCCATATGCACTGGTTCTCCCAAAGTCTCCACTTACTGTCTCTAATATTTTGAAGGTGTACCTCACTTTTACCTAACCTTTACCTCACTCTGTTCAAATATGTACCCGAGTGTTTCAGAGGCCAGGCAGAGGCAGAAACACACAGGCATATCAGCTTTTCTGCTGTTACACACTGTGCAAATAGCTTTGGCAGGAGTTCCACAAGCATACCCTTATGTAGGAGTACAACACTGAAATACCAAAGGATGTAGCCATGTACTGGTAGCAAACGACTGTAACAATACCATTGTACCAGTGCTGAAAAGACCTGTGCGTTGCACAGACAGTGGATAACAGCCTAACATCTGGCTACCATCTGGATAGGTCCACAGTTGGGAGCTATGCAGACAGACTACTTGCCTTGCTAAACTAACAGGTACACAGCAACCCATTAAGTCCAGCAAGATAACATTCACACAATAATACATAATGCTCTCTGAATGTCTGCATCCACACCCAAATGTACAATATACCTGTGTGTTCAGGGTCTACCAAGGATGTAGGTAGGCATACTCAGTACTGGAAGTGTCCAGTTTTCTTGAGCATCCTGTGCTAATGTCAACAATAAAAAGCACCAACTATGCAAAAGTGAGTACATTAATATTCTCAGTATAGCAGTTCACAAACAGTACATGTGCCAAATGAATACATCTCAATAATTAGAAGTTATGTACTTCCCATAACGTTCCATCTGGTAGGTGGATTCATTTGTCTGCAACCTGTGGGTTATGGATCCGATATCGGATCCAACCGCATGGTTATCCAGCTATGGATCCGGCTCTGGCTCCTCCCCTCACCCATAATGCCCTGCTCTCCCTACATGACCTCAGATCAGGTTGCCCTGAATCAAAATACCCTAGAAAGGGTAACACATAATATGCAGGAAACTGACAAGGCCAGGGGATAGGAGGGTGGGATGCAGACAAATGAATCCACCTACTCAGATGGAACGTTATGGTAAGTACATAACTTCTAAATCTGAAGTAGGAGATTCATTTGTCTGCAACCTGTGGGACAGAGTCTCCAGCTACCTGAATCTTGGGCGGCCGCCATGGAAGGATATTCCGGAGCACCGCTGAGCCAAAGGATGCTCTACCTCTAGATGTAATATCCAGCTTGTAATGAGAAATAAAGGTATGAGATGAAGCCCAAGTGGCTGCTGAACAAATGTCATCCAGAGGAATCCTAGCCTTAAAGGCCGCTTGAGGTAGAAACTGACCGGTCGAATGGGCATGGACTCCTCCGGTGCGGGCCTCCCAGAAGCTTGGTAAGCTAAAAGAATACACTCGAAATCCAGCGTGACAAAGAGATTCCCTTTGGAAATTGGCTTACCCCCAATTGAATTTGGCAAAGCGAAATGAACAACTGGTCGAATTGCCTATGACCAGCTGTCCTGTTAAGATAAAACGGCTGCCTGTGAACATCCAAGGAATGCAGCTTGTATTCACCCTTGTTCTGATATTTAGGAAAGAAAACAGGAGGTTAATGGACTGATTAATGTTTGCTTCTGAAGCTACCTTAGGAAGAAAGGAGGGACTGGTCCTGAGGTATACGCGGTCCGGATAGAAGACCAAGTAAGGAGGCTTTATGGATAAGGCTTGAAGTTCAAACTCTTGGCCGGTAATGGCTACTAAAAAGCAGTCTTGAGGAATAAAAATTTAAGATCTACTGTGGCAGGCTCGGATGGGGAGCGGTCAAGGCCTGAAGAACCAAAGAAAGATCCCATGGATGAACCGCTTGCTTGACAGGGGTCTAAGGAGAAAGGTGCCTTTAGGAAGATTTTACATAATTTGGCAGACATAAGCGGTCCAGAGTCATGACCAACATGATAGTGAGAAATGGCAAGCTGCACTTTGACCGTGGAACTACTGGCACCATCATTAAAAAGAGTGGTTAGGAAGTATAGCACCAGAGGAAGGGGTGAAGGGATCTAGACTCCTGCTGCTCCGCCCAAATGGAGAATCGCTTCCATTTACTGCGGTAAACTTTTCTGGTAGATGGTTTATGAGCCGCTAACAGGATGGCCTTAACGGGACGAGATAATACCGGGAGTCCTAATTAGGATTGGAACTGGAGCAGCCAAGCAGTTCAAATCTGGACAACCTGAAGCTGAGTTGGTAGGTTTGATGGGTGTGATATCAGATCCGAATGGATCTAGAATCCAAGGTGGATTCACCGAAAGTGAGACCTTAGGTAAGGGAACCAGATCTGTCGAGGCTAGAATGGGGCAATGAGGATCATTCTGCACCCCAACCGAGAGGCTTTCTGAAGAACTTGGAGCATCAGAGGCAAGGGGTAAGCCGTGAAGATGACCGGAGGCCAAGTGCACCAGAGCATCTCTGTCGTGACTTGGTGTTTAAGGGAGACGCAAAGAGATCGCAGAACAAGGAGTTCCCCACCGTATGAAGATAACGCTTCGCCACTTGGGCATTGAGAGACCACTCAGACGGGGAGAGAATGGTGCGACTGAGCTTGTCCGCAAGGATGTTGGACCGACCCGGAATATGCGCTGCAATGAAAAAGCGGCTGGTGGAGATCGCCCATTCCCACACTCTCATGGCTTCTCTACATAAAGGATAAGACCTGGTTCCCCCTGTTTGTTGATGTACCAGACCACCCGACATGTTGTCTGACTGATCGCATTGTTCCCAGGGGAAGAAAGGCCTGAAGTGCTCGCAATGCCAAGAGCACTGCTCTCAACATTGATATGCAGGAGGTCTCTGAGTCGCTCCACATGCCTTGGACCGTCCGGCCTGCAAAATGCCCCCACCCGAGGCGGAGGCATCCGTGGTCACCGTGGCGACAGAGGGTGAAGCACAAAAGGGCGGCCTCCGTGGAGATCCTGGGTGAGTGGAGCCACCACAAGAGAGACCGCTTGCAAGCCTTGCTGATCACCGCAATGGGATGATGCAGAGGTAGAGCAAGGTAAGACCACTGAACTTGAAGTGTCCACTGAAGGACCCGCATGCTGAACCTGGCGAGTGGAAGAAGAGATATCGCTGCCGCCATGGACCCTAGAGCCCTCAGGACCATTTCCTCCGGAACTGAGCTGGAGTGGAGGATGGCCCGCACCTTGAGTCGCAGATTCTGAACTCTGTCGGCTGTGAGGAAGGCTCTTAACTCTCTCGTGTCTAACTTGGCACCTATAAAATCTATCAACTGAGTAGGGGCCAGGTTGGATTTTGCTACGTTTATCGTGATGCCCAGGCGGGGAGCTAGATGAAGAAAGGAGTCTCGCGCCAATGATAGTAGATGCCTTGTTGGGGCGGTAAGAAGCCAGTCGTCCAGGTACGGGAAGACCTGTACCCCCTTGAAGCCTCAGGTGGGCCGCAACCACTGCTAATACTTTGGTGAACACCCTGGGGGCTGTGGTGAGAACAAAGGGAAGGACCCGGAATTGGTAGTGACTGGCTCCCAGCCGGAAGCGAAGATACCTCCTGGAACGCCTGTCCATTAGTATGTGGTAGTACGCATCCTTGAGGTCTATAGAGCACATCCAGTGATTCTCTCCCAAGGGGAGGATGGATTGCAAAGTGACCATCCGGAACTTCTCCTTGGGAACTGCCAGGTTTAACAGGGACAGGTCTAAAATTGGTCTTTGGTCCCCCGCCTTTTGGCACTCAAAAGAACCTGGAGTAGAACCCTGATCCAATCTGGTCTGGGGGACGGGCTGGATGGCTCATTTCCCCAGCAGATGGCCAATTTCTGCTGAAGCGGCCTCCCACTGACCGGTGGAACGCCTGGGAGGGATTTTAATTTTGGAATGTGATGAAAGGGGATCTTGTATCCTCTGGATATAATGTGGTGGACCCAGCTGGTCTGATGTTATGGACTCCCATGCCGCTTAGGTGCTCCGAAAAACGCCCCCAACTGCCTCCAGAGTGGAGCAGTCGAGCAACCCTTCAGGGCTGCTGCGGGCCGCTCAGAGAAAGGTTCTTCTGGACCCAAAATTCTGGGAGCCCCTCTGCCCCTGGGGCGGTGTCCCTCCTGTCCTCTGCCACGGAAGGACTGGTTGTCCGGAGCGGGTTGGGATTGCTGCGACTTCGAACCACCTTATTCTGGCCCTTTGGTTCCTAGAGTAGGACCCTCTGGGGCACAGAGAAGCGATCCGGCGGCAAACAGCGCCTTCCGCCCTTTCGCCTGGGTCAAGGTGTGTCGCTAACCGCTTTGCCAAAAGTGGCAGAACCATCAAAGGGGGCGCCACGCCTTGAAGGGCTCCGGAAATTGCAATGGCAGAGCCAGGCCTGGCATCGACTGACTAGGCCTACTCCCTGCAGCTCTAGCGGCTCCCTCAGTAGCATGGGACAGCAACCGCATAGAGGTATTCGTCACACGGACCTAAGAGTGGCCGCTGGGTGGAGTGCAAATGTTTGTCCTCCTCTGACATGGACTCTGGGGGAGATCAGTTTATTCTTTAATAAGATCGCGCTGCATCCTGATAACATGTGCCAGGTAGTTGAGCGCCCTCACGGAGAAGGTCGCTGAACTAAACATTCGCTTCCCCAAGCGGTCATCTTCCGTGACTCCTTGCTCGGGAGGATGGACTGAGGGACCTCCTGGGCGAGTTCCCTCTTGGTGGCTGCTGCTCGTCAACATGGCATCTACCGGAGGCCCCCTTACCAACTCCATCCTTTTCCTTTGGTCTCCCAAAAATCCAAGGTTCCTTCCACCTTGACCCTAAATTGCAGCAAAGGGGTGAACCCTGCACTTTGTTGAGGCAACGACCATGGGATGAAAGGGTTCATTCAAGATCCAGACAGTTCTGTTGGATTCTCCAAATTCAAACTTGTTCTGGAAGACTTATGGCAATGACAGTCTTAACAGAACCCCCCAAAGAGAAAACAATTCATACGGGGGACTACTTCTTTAGATGATTTGATCATTTTGCTATATTTTGAATCAATCTTTCTGTTCCACAAGATTTCTTCAGAAGGATGGCCTTTGGGCCCCGTCAAGCTCCCAATTAAAGCAAGTGGAAATAGTTTTTTGTTCAGAATAGTTTGTTTTTGGGGTAGTCCATTCATAGGTTTGTGAAAGATCCCCTTGTGAAAATGGCTCTAATACAATTTCAGTCCACAAGTCAACAGGCACCTTTTTAATTTTTTATGGATTGGGAGACCCACCAGATGGTTTTTTCCCCCCTGATTCAAAGGGTTTTACCCCAAAAACCTGATAGGAAAACCCCTGCGCTGCAGCGCCCGGCATGATCGAAAAAGTAAGGGCTCAAGCGGACAAACACCAGTATCCGAATTAGTCTAAAAGGGCCCACCAGCTCCAAGGGCTGGCAAAACGAAACCAATTTTAAGCGGGTGGAGAGGATATGGCTTGGGAAAAAGAGGGGGTCCAAGGGCAAGGAGCATTTATCTTCAACCGGGTGGAATGAATTTTTTCAACATTTGGGGCCCGAATTAAGGCCCCCAAGGGAGAAGAGGGAAAAAAAAAAGGTTTCTTAAATCCCTGATACCTGCTTTGTTTCCTCCCACAAAGCCTTAAAACCCCCGCCCAAACCCAAGGGAACACAAGAGGGGAACGTATGCCAACGTTTTTCAGCCTGTGCCTCTGTCCGCCTCTTTAAAACCAAAAAAACGGGAAAAGGTTTGAGTTTCCCAAAAGGAAAACAAGCCCTTAAAAATACAAAAAGGAAGAGCAAACAAATTTGGCAAAGTCTCAAAGGGCCGGAAAATCCTTTCAAGCCCCTTGGTTAAATTTAAAACACATCCAAGGGAAGTTTATTTCAAAAAAGGAGCCAAAAGGGTTAAAAAGGGGAAAGCTTTGGGATGGGCGAAAATGCTAAGCTCTGAAGCTTTGAAGTTGTGTTTTTAACCCCCACACACAACGACATTTTTTTTAAAAAAACTGAAAGAAGGGTTTAAATTGGGTTTTTAAGATGTAAATTTTTTAAAAACTTATAAAGGCTATTTTTTAAATAAACAATTTTTCCCCAAACTTTTTAAGCATTTAGTTTATAGGGAAAAAAAACTTTAAACTCACCTCCTTTATTAATAAAAACCTGCTTTTTAAAACCCACTTTTGGATTAACATCATTTTATTTGAAATGATTTAAAAAACTGTAATCCTCCATTGTTTTGCTCACTGACACCCTTAGAGCAGAAGTCAAACCAACCAGCAGAAATTGAGGTGAAGATGTAGCAGGCTCAAAAGGAGATGTACAATTTTCCCCCAGGACATAGCTCACATCACAAAGGAATGGCTCTTCTTGGTTGTCTGATAGTGTAGGACAAGTTTTAAAAATTGTTTGACCTCAAAACAAAAAAGGTTGCGGATTCAGATGAAGACATGCAGAGATAACAGACGGACATACTTTGTTAGAAGACAGTGCCAGTCCAACTTTCAGCCAATCACATAATTAAGAAAAATATTAAGACTACCCAGTCAATAAGGATCTTGATTCTTTTTATGGTACCATCAGAAAAATATTTTCCATTTAGAAACGAGATTTCCGGTTTCTTGGTTTTCTAGCCTCCTGTTACCTAAACGGAATCTGAATCTCATTATTTAGATGATAAAATTTTAAATCTGTATAATAGGATGAATTAAAGAGCGTTTGTTTTGTGTGAGCAAGTCCATCCTGTGAAGTAACTTGTTATGATTGTCCCTGGCCAAGTGAAAGAAAAGGGAGAACCAGTGATGTATGGACCAAAGGGAGTCACCAGAAAGATTTTTGGATAGTCCTTGATTCTGAGGAGGATTTTTGGAATTAGAGGAAGTGCAGAATATGCATAAATGAATGTTTCCTTCCAAAAAAAAAAAAAAAAAGACATTGCATCTGTCCTCCATGCCTGAAGCCACTACACTCTGTAGCAGAACAGCCTGAGCTGTCTGTTGTGTGTGGAGGCAAAAATATCTGGTGAGTACCCCAACTGCTGGGCAATGTCCAGAAATACCTTTCTGTTTAATATCAACTCATAAGGGTCTGCTCTGAATCTGCTCAAAAAATCTGTCGGTGTTCTTTTTTGATGGAATGTACAGCACATCTTCCTTCAAGCTGTGAAGTGCTGTGTACCATGTAATCAAGGCAAGAAGGCATAAGTGACAAGAACTGGTGTTCCCTTGATTGCTTATGTATCACAATATCACCACATTACTGAGGTGTTGTCTGGGTAAATCCAAAAAGAACCTGGAATGCAGATGTGCTGCAGGGATCAGGACAAGAGCCTTCATTTCCTTTATGTTTATGTGGTACTCTGTGTGTGTCTCTCTCTCTCTCTCTCTCTCTCTCTGGGTGGGAAAACTCCCTGGACCTGATGGTCTTGGAGCAAGTGCCCCCCTAACACCAGATCTGAAGCATCAGTAAATAGCTGCTGACAAGATGAAGAACTAGAAAGGGCACTCCTGTGTCGAGTGAAATCTGGATTATCCAAAGAAACTCCTCAATGAAGGGCAAGAGAAGAATTGAAAAAGGTAAAGGATGGCAGTGCTGAGTCATTCAGGTATCACTGTATTTTGCACATGAGAAGTCTAGCATAAGGTACCATGTAAAATTGTTGATGCCATATACCCTAGGGCTCTCAAAATCTCTCTTGCTGTGTTCTTGTTCAAGGGAAGAAGGTTTTAAAAGTAATATGACAGAAACAGAACTTAGTCTACAGAAAAGAAAGCTGTCATTGACAGAGTATTGAGCATGCATCCTAAGAAAATCAGATCCTAGTATGGGCTTAAGCAAGAATTTTTCAGGTTTAGAGCGAACCCAAGATTACTCAAAAGATTTATGACAACATCCAAGTGCATTAGTATATTTTTTTTTGGAAAGGAGCCTTAATCAGGAGTTTGCCTAGGTAAGGAAAGATCTGAATTCCTCAAAGTCTGCAAAAGGCAAAGACGGGTGCAAGGCACTTTGTGAATATCCTTGGGGCAAATGAAAGCCCAAATAGTAAAACAAAAAACTAAAAGTGATATGAAGAGACAGAGAAATGTAACTTCCTGCACAAGGAATATAATGTAAGCATCGTTTAGGATAAATCTAATGTCACCAAAACAGGCTTGGGGAAAGGATCATTGAAAGTAAGGATTGCAGAGTCAACAACTTGAAACGTGAAATTTTGAGAAATATCCAGAATAGGTCTACAACTGTCCACTTTCTGGGAACTAGAAACAGTCTAATAAAATCCTCTTCCTAATACATGATAGGGCAGAAATTCTACTGCCACCTGAGTAAGTCGTCTTGAAAAAAAAAGAGGGAGAATGAGGTGAATCTGATTCAAAGTTGGCTGGTGGAAACCTGAGAGATGTGGATAAGGATGAGCAATCAAAGGCATTTTGCGACTTCTCTATAATGAACAGAGCCCATTTGTCTGATGTACGGACTGCCAGACTGTAGATCCTGTGTGTTGGCAGTTCAGACAACAATACATTCCAAAGTAAGGAAAAACGGAGTGCTGAGATGGAGATAGTCTGTAAGAATCCACCACTGCAGATGGCCCCTGTAAATTGGAGTTAGCCTAACTGGAGTTGACAACAGATGAAGCCGAACAGACCATCTTACTGTTAGGGTCCACTGGAGAATTCACATAAAGAACCTGGCTAGGGGGACCAGAAGAATGGCAGCTGACATGGATCTTAGGGCCATGAGGACCAGTTGAGCTGGCGGTGTCAGGGTGTCTAGTAAGAATTGAACCTGCTGTTGTCTCAAGCATCTTATTCTCTGAGGGGTAGGCCGGTCATCTAAGCGATTGTGTTCAACTGGGTTCCTATGAATTTGATGTCCTGTACAGGAGTCAACTTGGATACTGCCATGTTCACTGTAATTCCCAGGCAAATGAACAGTTGCAACATAACCTGAATCGCCTGTAGTAGTCTATGCCTTGTAGGTGTCATAAGGAGCCAATCGTCCAGCTATAGAAATACCTGGAATCCTTGCAGACGAAGGTGAGTTGCAACCACTGCCATGCATTTGGTGAGCACCCAGGAGACAGTGCTCTGAACTGGTAATGATTGGCTCCCATCCTGAAGTGCAGATATCTCCTGGAGCGCCTGTCTACTTTGACATGATAGTGCATGCCCTGGAGATCTACACAGCAGATTCAATCTTTATGAATTTGTTCAATTTGCTTAGATCCAGGATGGGTCTTGGGGCACCTGCCTTTTTCGGAACCAAAAAGAAGCGAGAGTAGGTCCCGAATCCTCTTTGTTCAGCTGGGACCTATTGGATGACTCTTTAGCAACAGTTATTGAACTTCCTGTGCTAACTGCTCCCTTTGTCTTGGTGGCACGTCGGGAAGGCTTTTGGAAAATGGGGGAAGTAGAAAAAAAGGAATGTAATAACCCCTGGATATTATGCTTAGCACTCAAAGATTTTGAGTCAAAAGGGGCCAGGCTTCTGGGTGCAAAGCTACTCAAACCCCCCCCCCCCAAACTGCCTCCAGAGATGGAGAGTAGGTCAGCTCTTCAGGAACGTTGGTAGGGCTCATCAGGAAAGGATTCCCTAAAGACTTGGTTCTGTAGACCCCCCCACTACCTGTAGGGCAGCATCTACCATCAACCCCCCCCCCTCTGCTTCTAGAGGAGGGGTCCCCGTGCAGATCCTGGTAAGGCCCTTGGAATCTGTGAAACCACACTTTCTTGCATCCATGTTGTTTCCTAGAGAAGGACCTCGGGGGGGGGGGGTATAAAATTTGATTCCTACAGCAGAAAGGGTCTTCCAGTTCTTTTAGCTGCAGGTGAGTGCATCTCAAACTGATGGCCCAAAAAGGAAGGCGCCATCGTAAGGTGCATTCAAGAATGTTGCCTTAAAGGGCTCCTCAAAATCACATAGCCTCATCCAGGCATGCCTGCTGAGAGAAGTCCTGAACTGGCTGCTTGCAAGGTGCCCTTCCTGGTATGGGTGATTAACCTCCTTGATGAGTGGGCAACGAACTAAAGAATAGTCATCTTGGGAGAAACTTTCTTAAATTCCTCTGCAGACAGACTCCAAGAAAAGCTGAGAGGTTCCTTGATCAGATCCCTCTGAAACAGAGTATAGAGAGCCAGGTAGCTCAACAACCTCAGCACAAAGGTGGCAGAGGCATAGGCGCACTTCCCAATCCTGTTCAATGCTCTAGACTCCTTGTTAGGCATTTAGACATTAGCAGTTTCTTTTACCAGCTCTTAGTGGCTGCTGCCACCACAATGGCATTGACTACAGGACCCTTTCTCCAATGGTTCCTATCTGCAGGGGGTACCAGAAACCTATTCAGTCATTTGGGCATGGGCTTGATGGTATTCAGTTCCTTCCATGCCCAGCAGGATACTAAGTCAAATAGGGCATCTGCCAGTGGGGTCACCAAGGATGTTGATGGGCCTGTCTCGAATGCCTCCAAGAGAACTGAGTCCTCAGAGGAAGGAGGTTGGGCAGACCACCCACATTTCTGCTTCAGGAGCTCTAATATGTCCAAAAGGAGACGACTTCAGGTAGGGATTGGTGGAATCCTTCACCCTCATCAAAGTCAGTGTTCTCGGTTAAAGACACCTCTGGGGAGAGTCAACATGCCTCCTTTTGCACATCTTCAGAGGAACTTCCTCAACTTGGTACTCTGGAGAAGTCCACAAAACGAAGCCAGCAAGTGTGGAAGGTGCAAAAAACAATTTAATTTCTAGATCTTATATATACGTGAATTTACTAGCAAAAATACCTCTGAGATTTTTTAAATCAAAATTTGGGCTAATTGTAGTACCAAGTGGGTCATCTATTTGGTGACCTGTACTTGTTCTGCCTTTTATGTGGGGCAGACTTCTAGAATTTTTCGTTTGAGAATTTGTGAACATCTCAGCGACATTAAAAATAAACGTCCCAACAATGCCCTATTTAAACACAGTTTGAAACATAAAACAGCTTCTTTTAAATTTGTGATTATTGACCATATTAAGGGTATTTGTAGAGACAAAGATAATTGGCATGAGTTGCTGAACTTTAAAGAAAAGAAATGGATAGTCAAACTTGGAGCCCTGTTTCCACCTGGCCTTAATGATCAATTGTTTGTATCCACTGAAGAAGGCTCTGCTGAGCCAAAACCGGTTTGGACTTTTTGATGTGCCTACTTATGCTACCCAGGGGATTTTTCTACTGGGTTGAATAAATTGTTTTTTGCACCTTCCACACTTGCTGGCTTCGTTTTGTGGATTTGTGCTTTTTTTGCCGTGCAAGGGTTTCACGAGCATCTGTTTTGTTCTGGTTCACACTCTGGAGAAGTGTCAGAAGAAGGGATTCCTCCTAAGTAGGAAGTTCTTGGAGGCTGCTAGGGACAGGAAGACTCATGGCAGGATGACTGGGAGCAAGGCCTGCATCTGACTGGGGAACATGCGTTGTCAATTCTCCAACTTGGGAGAAAACTCTCTTCACTATCTGAAAGACTGAAGAACCAGGAGAAGTCCTTTCCAACAAGACTAGTCTTGTTCTTAATAAAATTGGTGTAGTACCCAAGTCCGTGGCTATATATTGTTGTTTTGTATTTTTAATTATGAGCTTTTGTGATTTTGTGGATACAGAGCCAAGATTACCCCCATCTGGATCTGGGCTTTGAGAAATAATCTCATCATCCTGCCCATATCCGCCTTGGACCAGCTTTTGGAGGACCTGGATGAAACTGATGACGGAGACCGGGAATGTTTTGACCTGGAAGAGACAGCAGTGAGACCTTGCTGAAGTCTTCGGATCCTGAGGTAATGGATCCAATGTAGGAGCCGAAGAAGGTGGAGGAGAGATGGCAATGACATCTCCTGGATCTGAAGGAGCTGTTGGATCCGAGCGGGAAGGCAATTTCTTCAGGTCCGAGGAAGTCTGATCCAAGGGATTTCTTCGGCTTCTTAGCCTCAAAAGTGTCCCTTGGGGAATCAGGGAGGGACCTTCTTTTTGCCCCATTTGTGGTAGCCTGAGAAGAGGATGACGCAGCCAAAAAAGGGGTCTAAGCCTCCACAGCTGAGCAGGGAAGTATCAGTTTATTTCTCTGGTTAGCTAATGCATGCAGATTGAAGGCAGCAAAATTAATACAATCCATTTTCAATGATCAGTACACCCAGGCAATAGATGCACTCCTTGTAGGCATCCTGGTTGGGGATTTTATGCCCAAAAAAGTGCAGCACATGAACCCCAGAGAGGGTTTATCAACCACTGCCAAAAGCTCACAAAAAAGTACAGTTGTGTACACTTACCATAAATGTAGATGTTCGAGTGTATTCACTGTTGCACTCACCACACTTGGGTTATCTGCCTGCAGGTAGCCCTCAGTCGGCCCAAATACCAGAGTCTTGGGATTTCTGCGTCAGATGCTGTTGCTTCTTCTATGACGTCAGGGGTATAAAACATACAGCAAACGCCATTACATCAGTTTTAGTCCCCGAAATAGGAAGCAATTAGATGGTGTGGAACAACTCCAGTAAAAAGTAAATACCATTGCCATAAGATATAGCCAAAACAAAAAAAAAAAGGATAGGAAGAAAGTATAGAAAAGTCAGGGGGCTGGAGGGAGGGTAACCAGGACTGCAAAAGTGAATACACTCGAACATCTACATTTATGGTAAGTGTACACAACTGTACTATGTTCTTTGTGTTTCAATGTTGCAGTCATCACACGGGTTGATTCCCAAAGCTGAGGAAGAGTGGAGGCAGTCAATTAAGTATTAGGGCTGGCTAGCAGGCCTTGTAAGACTGCTGTGGCAAATCCAGCTCTGGATTTAGAAAATATAGGTAAAGTGGTAATTGCTTGGTGAAGGTGTACACAGAACTCCAGGTTGCAGCTTCCAGGATGTCCCTGGTAGGGACTCCCCTGAGAAATGCTGTAGAGGTTGAGGCAGACCTAGTGGAATGAGTTCTGATCCCCTGTGGGGTAGGTTTACCATGGTGTTTGTAGCAGAAATAGATGCAGTCTGCTATCCATTTGGAAATGGTTTGCTTTGAAATGGCCTTGCCCTCTGCCCCTGTAGCAAAAGTGACTAGCAGCTGGTCAGATTTTCTGAAAGGTTTAGTCTTGTCAGGTAGAACCTGAGCTATCTGTGCACGTCTAAGGAGTGCAGGATCCTTTCTCCTTTATTCCGAGGTTTGGGGAAAAAAACTGGTAAATGGATGGATTGGTTTAAGGCCACACTGGATACCACCTTGGGCATAAATGATGGGATAATCCTGAGGGAAACCCTGTCCGCATGGAAGATAATGAAGGGTTCCACAGCCAAAAGGGCCTATAACTCAGACACTCTTCTTGCTGAAGTGATGGCTAGAAGTAAGGCTGTTTTCCAAAAGAGGAATTTTAACTCTGCTGAAGCTGCAGGCTCAAAAGGGGGAAGCCTGAGCTTCTCTAGTACAAAGTTAAGGTCCCAGGCAGGAGTGGGAGCTCTCCTTGGGGGTCTTAAATTGTTAGCTCCTCTCAGAAACTTTTTGATCAGAGGATGAGAGAAGAGAGGTGGCTCAGTATTGTAATGAGCTGAGATGGCAGAGGCATGAATCTTAATGGATGAGAAGGACAGGCATTTGTGGAGCAGCTCTGCTAGGTAATCTAGGATTTGAGGTAAAGAAGGCACGGCTGTGTCCTTTCCTTGAGACTGCCTCCAAGAACAGTATCTTTTCCACTTTTCTGAATAGGATTTCCTGGTACTAGGCCTAATGGCCTTAAGGATGACATCCAGTACCTGTTTGCTGAGGGCTGCTGGTGATGTATTCAGGGAATAAGCCAGGCTCAAGATTTGCAGCCGAGGATGCAAAATCTGTCCCTCCTGCGGGGGCAGCCAAGAGAAGGTCAGATGTAGGTGCCAGGGTGGCACTGCTGTTAGGCTGCATAGGAGTGGGTGCCAGTGTTGGCGTGGCCAGTCTGGTGTAATAAGGATTGTCCTTGGCCTGTCCTGTTTGATCTTGAGTAGTACTTTTGAGAGGAGGGGCAGACGGGGAAAGGCATAGACTGAGAGGTTTTCCCATGTGAAGGATAGGGCATCCACTTTCCATTCTTGGCTGTGGGGAGTTCTGGCGCAAAATCTGTTCAATTGATGGTTTTCGGGGAGGCAAAGAGGTCCACCACTGGTGTCCCCCACCTGTGGATTAGAAGTTTGAAAGAGTTGGGTTCCAGTTTCCACTAGTGTGGGTCCATAAGATTTCTGCTTAAGTCGTCTGCCAGTGAATTCTGTTTGCCTGGCAGGAAATTGAGCTTGCAGGTGCACTTGACTGCTCAAGGCTGTGTTCCACAGAGCCATGGCTACCCTGCAGAGTGGGTAGGAATATGTTTGCCCCTGCTTGTTTATGTACCACATAACTGTGGTGTTGTCTGTCTTTATTAAGAGTTGTTCTGGAAGGATAAGGTATTTGAAGGCTGTCAGTGCATTCTGTACAGCTAACATTTCTTTTTGATTGATATGCAGGTGAATTTCCCCTGGATTCCATTTTACCTGAATGCATTTTCCTGCCATGTGAGCCCCCCATGCATAGTCTGATGCGTGTTGTCAAAGTTTTGGCGGCGGGGGGTTGAGTGAAAGGGAGTCCCTTGTTGCGTTTGCAAGCCTCTGCCCTTAGGCAAGGAATGATAGGAATCACTGTTTCCAGGTCCTGAAAGTGTTGACACCACAGACTAAGTGCCATTGAAGTTTCCTCATATGCAGTCTTGCATATGGAATTAGGAGAATACATGAGGCCATGAACCCTAGAGCTCGCAGTATTTTTCTTGCAGTTAGCTGGGTTTGGGTGTCCAGAAGTTTGACGTAATTTGTCAAATAAACCTGCTTTTCTGGAGTGAGGAATGCCATCTGGGAAGTTGTGTTCAAGCTTGCTCCCACGAATACAATCTTTTGGCGGGGTACCAGCTGTGATTTCTTTTTGTTGATGGTATACCCCAGAAAAGTTAGGAGTCTCTTTACAAACGTCTGGTGCTGAAGTAGCAATTCCTGACTGTCCACCTGAAATCAGGCAATCTTCCAAGTATGGGTAGATCTGAATATTTCTCTGCCTGCAGTATGCTATGACTAGAGACAGGCACTTTGTGAATACCCTGGGCGCAGTAGATAAGCCAAAGGAAAGTGCAGAGAATTGATAGTGCATGGAGCCTGCCCTGAAGCATAGATACTTCCTTCAAGATTCCCTTATGGGGATGTGCAGATTAGCTTCTTTTTAAGTCTAGGGTGAGCAGCTAGGAGTCCTTGGCTAGCATAGGAAGCAGCTGCTGGAGTGTAAGCATTTTGAATTTTGGTACCACCAGGAAGGCACCAGGAGTTCTCTTTTCTGGGCACCAGAACAGTCTGGGGTAGAAACCCTGTAACATTTTGCTCTGAGGGAAGAGGTTGGATAGCCCTGATACTGAGAAGGGAAAATACTTGCTTTTGGGCCTCTGCCCACTGGTTTGGAGGAGGGTCTGGCAATCCACTTGGGGTTGGCAGTGTGTGGAAGTAGAATCTGTATCCCTGGGAAACAATGTTTAAGACCCACTGGTCCTGGGTAATATAGTCCCAGTTTTTTGCATGCAGGGCGGGTTTTCCTCCTAGGGGTGCACGTACTTGGGTATGGCTGGGAAAGGATGAAAGACAAGTCATTGTGAACTTTTTCCATAAGGGGGTGACTTACCACTCCCTGATTTTAAGGTGGGAGCACTCCACTGTTTAGATCTGTGCGTACCCAGAGACTGTAGACTTTGTGGTCTGTTGCCCCTGGGTTTGGACTGAGAAGGTCTGGGAGGGACTGGAAAGGACCAGTTCTTTGAAGGCCAATGCCTACTGAATCTAGATGGCTGTACCTGTAAGAAATCTTTAACAGCTTGCATAGATTTAGCTTTTTCCTCCATCTTTTTAAGAACAACTTCTGCTTTTGTGCCAAACAAACATTCTTGGTTTAATGGAGCATCTAGTAATTTTGCTTTGACATGGTCTGGCAAGATTTGTTCCTTTAGCCAAGCATGCCTTCTCAGAACAGACCCAGTGACAGCAGCCCTGCAAGCTGCTTCTAAGGCATCAAAACCACACTGCAAAGTATGTTTAACAACTTGGTTTGCAGACTGCATTAACTCATGTAAATCTATTTTCTGCACAATCAGGAATCAACAACATTTTTTGTTTAATTAGTTCCATAATATGCTGCTGGTATTTCAACATGTGAAACTGGCAATTTAAAGCCCTGATGGCAAGAGTTGCAGAGGTATATACCTTCTTACCCTATTTGTCTAAAGCCCTAGAATCCCTGCCAAAAGGGGTAGGATATTTGGCTGTAGTAGCCTTAATACCTTTAGGTCCCTGGGAAATGGTCTCTGGATCCGCAGTGGGATTCTTAAAGACAAATCTGTGAAAATCAGGTACTCTATAGTACCTATCAGGTTTTCTAGGAGCTGGTGCTAAAGTAGCAGGGGTAAGGCTGGATTCCATGAAGGCATCATCTACAATATCCAGGACAGGTGGTATATAGCTAGAGGTCTGTGCTGAGGCAAGTCTAAGAATTCCGACTCTCTTTTTGAACTGTGGGTAGTCCTGGCATTCCCAGTGGAAATGCTCTCTTAGGGTATGCAAGGTTTCACCGAAAGAAAAGTCCTCTGGGGGCAGAGGGAATAGAATCCTCTGCATCCGAGTCTTCATAGGTAAATAAGGATATGTCCTGGTAATCAGAGGGGGTCAGAGAGTCATCGGACTCCTGGTCTGTGGAATAAGAAGGAAAATCAATTATTTGTCTTTTAGAGGGGGAAGGCTGGCTTCCCCTAATTAAAGTAATGAGGTCTTCAGCCATTCTAAGCATTTGTTTCTGTGGCATGGGAACTTGAGAATACACTTTGGTCGTCTGTTTTCTAGGTGTAGCGTGAACTTTGGGCCTAAGAAATTTGGTAGTTTTAGTAAGAAACGAAGTAGTCAGTTTAATACGAACATCGGTAGGTCTGAATACACCCTCTGAAGTCGGTGCCTGCACAGCAGCTCCGGACCCATCCAAGGTAGAGACATCTGCAGGTTCCATAGTTGAAGAAGCATCACGCGGCATACCGGACTACGAATGGGTCTCAGTAGAGGCCTGTGAATCTGTAGAAGTGGGTATCAGGGGCTGCGAAAAAGCTTCACTGAGTACCGGCGAACTGGCGACTAGCTTAGTGGAAGCATTGTCAGCAGTTTTGGACCTATGCGGTCTGTCTTTATCCTTACGTTTTTTCGGAAAATCTGTAATCTGATGGCTTATCGAAGCCATTTTGCAATATGGAGAATGAGAGAGAAAGAATTTGGCAACAAAAATAGCCCGACAACGAATAGTTCGGGCATTGAGCAAGGCACAAAACCGGCAGCGAGGAACGTCGTGGTCTGGGCCTAAACAGGTGACGCAGTAAGAATGAAAATCTGTGAGGTATTTGCTTTCCACAGGCAAGACAATTGTTAACTTTTTCTGACATCGGTTAGAGCAAGAAAAAAGGATCCCCAATGGGGTACTTAGCTTTAGAAGACTTCCGGCTTGAAATGTGAAAAAAAATGAAAATTTCAGGTAGCGGCCGACTGGCACTTACAAACTGCTTCTTCTTCGGGCTCCCGCGGCGCAAGAAAAGCTGATGTAATGGCGTCGGCTGCATGTTTTATACCCTGACGACCTGACATCATGGAAGAGGCGACAGCATCCAACACAGAAATCCCAAGACTCTGGTATTAGGGCCGACTGAGGGCTACCAGCAGGCAGATAACCCAAGTGTGATGACTGCAACAGTGAAACATGAAGAACATCAACAACTGTAAACTCAGTAGAAGAAAAGGAAATGACAGAATTAAGTTAAGAATGCATGCAAGTTTTACAGTTTAAGTTAATGACAAAGAGAAAAGTAAGCAACAGAATATTTCATTTTTACAAGAAAAGAATCACACAACACATGCACACTATGTAAGAAAATAATGGAGGAATGACTTACAGAACATCCAAGGCTAGTTTACAAGACAATTTTTGAAATAAAGCTATCCTTAGATTGAGAGCATGAGATCCACTTCCGGTATGCTGTGGCAAACGAGATCTGAGGTACATGGGTGGATGTAGTGCATTGTGGGTAAGAGGGTGGAGCTTGAAAGTCAGATCCACGTCTGTAGAATGTGGCCAAGCCTGATCCAAAGGTCGGATCTGAGACCTTATTGTGAGGAGGAATGAGAGAAGACATCAGATATTATATTTAACACCCGGGTGTCGTTTGTTATGTTTGTCCAGGCTTTTGGGTGTAACGAAAGTCTGCCAACAACTGTCTCCACAGTAGGACAGCCGGGCAACACCCCAGGAGAACTGAAAGGGCCCGTCAGAGAAAGGTTCTCTGACGCCCTGATTTTGTGGACCCCCTCTCCCTCTGTGGAGACATCTACCATTAAAGCCTCTCCCTCTATGACAGGATTCATCTTGTGAATTGGGAAAAGACCCTTGGGACTAACAGAAAAACATCTTCATCCCACTCGGTTGGTTCCTGGAGAAAGTCCGTTGGGGAAAAAGAGAATTTGATCCCTATGGCAGATAGGGTCTTTCCTCCTTTTTCACTGTGGGTAAGAGTTTCTTTTACTGATGGCCCAAACAATGAAGAGCCATCAAAGGGGGTGTTCATGAATGATGCCTTAAAGTGGTCTGCAAACCCACACAGCCTCATTCAGGCATGTCTCCTGAGGGCTATGCCTGAACCAGCTGCTCGAGAGGTTCCTACAGCAGCATGGGAAAAAATTAACCTTATCAAAGAATTAGCGATGGCAAACATAGTGGTCAAATTGGGAGAAACCTTCTTGAATTCCTCCTTCAACAGAGACTGCAACAGAGAGGTAGATATTTCCTTAATCAGATCTCTCTGAAGGTGCGTGAAGTGTGCCAAGTAATTCAGTGCACTCAGCATAAAGGTGGCCAACGCATACACACACTTCCCATGCATGTCCAAAGCCCAAGACTCCTTGTTCGGGGGGTGAACAGTGGAGCTCTACTCAGTCAGCTCCTTATTGGTGGCTACTGGCACCACAATGGCATCAACTGGGACACCTTTACTCCAAAATGGGTGGCCACTGGGGAGACTAAGGTATTTGTCCTTACATTTAGGGATGGGGTCCATGGTGTCACTCCTTCCTAGCTCAGTGGACGATAAGGTCAATGAGCTGGTCTGCCAGAGGGGTTACTCAGGACGTAGATGGGCCTTATCCCAGATGCCTCCAGGAATACCAACTTCCTTGAGGAAGAGGGTTGGGAAGACCAGCCACCCTTTTGCCTCAGAATTTCTCAGATATCCCCGAAGGAAATATCATCGGGTGGAGATCAGGGAAGGGGGGACCCTTACCCCTCATTGAAATTAGTGCCCTCTGTCAGAGACTCCAATGGGGAGTCCAGGTGCTTCCTCTTGCACAGACACTTCTGAGGGACCACCTCTGCGGCGTACTCGGGAGAGGATTCAGAAGACAGTGAAACCTCTTGTTGAGCGGTAGGCTAGAGGCTCTCCAAGAGGAGCTGACCATGGACTGGAAGGATGGGAGCAAAGTCCTGATCTGCAAGGGGTTGGGTAGAGTCTTTCTGAAGAGGGACAGCATCTCGTTGTGTGGAGAACGTCTTCTCTGCCACCTGGAAGGCAGATGATGCCTGAAGGACCTGCTCTCCCACTCCAGGAGCCGAAACTGCCAAGGGAGAGAATGACGAAGTCGCTCTGGATCAGACACCTCCAGAAGGCACTGACCCAGACCTGTCAAAGGCTGAGGCCCCCAGGGGAAGGGACAGCTCCAAAAAGGTTGGAGCAGACACCATCCCCAGAGATCCAGCTTCAACATCTCGGGTCTGGGACCCACACTGAAGGTATATGAGCCGAGCTTTTCTAGGACACTGTCAAGATCAAAGAAAGAATATTCCGCGCTTCGAAGAGTCCACTTTAGGATGTCAGACCCTGCAACTCTGAAGCAGGAAGTTGGATCGGAGGAGGAGGCTGCGATATTAGGGTTGGTATTCTCATGGATCCAGCATGGGTCGGAGAAGGCAAGATCCCCAGCTGGATCTGGGCTTTGAGAAAACTCATCATCCTATCCATATCAGAGTGAGGACCGCTAAGAGGATCTAGAAGAGACCAAGGAATGGGTAGACCTGACTGGCGACAGACTCGTCCAGACTCTGACATGGAGTATGGCTCAGGGACCTCCGATCCGGGCATGTCTGACCTGAAGGAGTCTGCTCTGGAGATGAAGAGCTGTGGATCCGAACCATCTCCACAGCATCTGACTGACTGTTTGGACCCGAAGGCTGAGGATCCAACGGAGAGGTAGTCTTGGCCAGCTCCTGATCTACTGGATCAGAGGGGCCTCTCGTATCCAGAGAGAAGCGGAAGTAGGAGAGATCTGAAGATGATGGATCTGACAGCTTTCTGTGCTTCTCAGGAGCAGAAGCCATGGTCCCCAGGGTAGATGAGGAGGCATGCTTCATAGGGGCAGGTGTCTGGACTCCACAGGATGGGGAGACCATCTCTCAAGATCAGCTTGTTTCGACGATCAGCAAGGGCACAGGGATTGAAGGCCGAGCACATATCGCACAGCATCTCCAAGTGCCCTGGTCCCAGACAATACAGACAGCTCTTATGGGCATCCGATAGGGGAATCTTATGCCCACATGAGGCACACCTCTCTAAACCATAGGGTTTTGTCTGAACCTGCCAGCTTGTCAGACATGCTGAAAGAAAAAAAAAACAGCAAGGCTAGAAAGAACCATAACAGCTTGCACCCCTGGCTACACCAACTTGGTTATGGCTTACTGGGAGAAGGAATTTATTTTAACAGCAATTATAAACCTTGTTGAACCTTTTGTACTAGGTTTTTGGATATTTTTATTTTGTGGACTAACTCGGAAATGAGATTGGTCGAATTTTTTAATTATATTAATAACATCATCCAATTTTTAAAGTTTTCCTGGTCCTTCAACAAAGAAGAGATCTGTTTCTTGGATGTGGAAATTACTAAGAACTTTGAACATAAGGCCTCGTTTGCCAATATTTATAGTAAGCCCACTTTTTACACACATACTGCATTTTACAAGTTGGTTGATATCCTATGCACCATAAAAAGACAGTAGTGAAAGGCCAACTTGTAAGAATGGCCAGGATGATCACAGATACCCAAGTATTTGAAAAGGAACGTGAGAACGTCATATACATGTTCAAGAGGAGGGTTATCCTACCACAATTTTAGATGCAATCAAGCAAGAGGGTATAATTGAGAGAGAGCTGGGATTTTATAAACCCATTCTTTGTGGACACAGTTCATCATTACAAGCAGAAGTAGGTAATATTAGAGAGGTGGTCATTCGTACCCAAACCCATATACTTCAAAATAAAAATGAATAAAAGTCATTCATCACTACCTACAGTTTAGTCATGCCAGTTTTAAATTTCTCAAAAAAGATTGGGTTATATTTTCTTTTGACCCAGACATGTATGACAAAATAAGGGATAGCCCCCATATTTATTTATTGCATTTGTTAACCGGGAAGGTCTACCAGGGCAAGGTGAGGCCATTTTCAAGAGAGGCCTGGGGAGAAAAACTCCACATAACATTAATAGTACATACATGAAAAAGCACAATATACACCCCAGGATTCACAAATCCTCCGTGTAAGACTAAAGTAGTCTTACACGGAAACGCCAGTCTAAGAGTAAGACGTCAGCGTGCCATGCATATTAATGAGGGGGCTCTGCCTCAACTTAAAGGCTAACACGGAGCATGCAAGAGTGCAGGGGGCGTGTCGGACTGCCGAGCAGTCCAAAAATCTATGCCCCTGCAAGTCTCTCAATTGGGAAATGTCAACTAACATGAGCGAGTCTGCTCAAATGTGTACATACCCAACACTACACTCCCCCACATTCTAAACTCCAGTACAACTATAAAATGTAAAACTTTTATTTATTTATTTTTTTATTATTCTTGATATAGCTGCCCGTATTTGCGCGGGTTTGCCCATTGCTTAGCTACAGTTAGCAGTCAAGACATTGAAGAGGATAATAAGAAACTTATATGCAAATTAAGCAAAATAGCAACAGCGTAGTGGTAGAACCTTCGCACAAAGAGGAGGCATTCCCGGTTCGAGTCTCACCACTCCCCTTTTTATTTTCTGTTGGAAATCTGTATATGAAAAGAATTCCTGACATTTATCACTGAAATTTTAGTAAAAAGCATTGAAATGGCCCATGTAGTAGTGAACGAATTTTATATATATATATATCTATATATATATATATATATATATATATATATATATATATATATATATATATATAAGAAAGGGAAATGGTTATGCATACTGATGAATGCATAAGTAACGCATCTTAAGCAATGAGAAGCACTGCTAAGCAAAGTTTACCAGTATTAAGCATACTTCAATATAATTGCTCATAGCTTAGCACTGCTTTAACTAGCGCAATAGCTTTGCACGGAGCTGCGCATCGCGCCAACTAATGCAAGCAGAACATGTTTGCGCATAGCTGTGCACCGCGCTAACTAGCGCAACGTCAGGCAACGTAGGGCAAAGTTGAGCAAAGTCGGCTAAACACATCACACCTCCTAGCCGGTCTGGCCAGTAGTACAATAAAAGGCAATGACAGGCCTCGAACCCGGGATACTGTGCACCATAATCACAGTACTGAACCACTAAGCCACGACAGCTTTTCAAATGCATGCACTTTCAACACACACATACATATCAATAGAAGTTTACCCATTGCTAAGCAGGTGTGCTTTCAGCTGAGTTTCTTCAAAACCGGCCAATCACAGATAACTGCGGGAAATGAGGCATATTTAAGCTCCATAGGTGGGAATACTTGCCATAACTGGTTGTAGCTCCCATCTGCAGTCAGCATGGCCGGTGTTGGAGAGGGCTCTCGATTTCGAGCGCAACATTGGAGCATTGAGGAGTCAAAAGTAATGGTTTGGCTCCTCGTCCATAATCATGAGGAGAGACTCCTGCAGGGCCAGTTCCAAGGCACCCAATACAAAGCGGAAGCCTGGAACAGTCTAGTTCATGATCTCACCAGTGCCACAGGCATCCCTCCGACTGGTGAGCAGGTCAGACACCACTACTCAGACCTGAAGAGACGCAAGGAGGACCAACTGAACCAGTGGATACAGGAGGCCTGTAGGATGGAAAATGCCCCACTACTGAGTAGGTAACGATGGAATGAAGTATGTAAGAATTGCTATTGTAGTCTATATTATGGATAGGTATGTCTCAATATCACTTCATTTACTTCACAGCTGCAGGTGTCCGTGTTGCGAATCAGCAAGCCTGTGCAGATAGGCTGCTAAGGCTGCGCCACCAGGCAGGTTAGTAATTATTCTGCATGTATTGTTATATAAAATAAGTGAGAGAGCCTGAAAAAAAGTGTTGTAGCCCAATAATAAAGGTACAAGTCTTGAATAACTTCTCTGCATGTATTGTTATAAAAATAAGTGAGAGAGCCTGAAAAAGAGAGTGTTGTAACCCATTAATAAAGGTATAATACGTCTTGAATAATTCTTCTGCACCAGGCAGGTTAGTAATTATTCTGCATGTATTGTTATATAAGAATAAGTGATAGAGCCTGAAAAAAAGTGTTGTAGCCCAATAATAAAGGTATAATTCTTGAATAACTTCTCTGCACGGACTGTTATATAAAATAAGTGAGAGAGCCTGAAAAAGAGAGTGTTGTAACCCATTAATAAAGGTATAATACGTCTTGAATAAGTCTTCTGCATGCACTGTTATATCAAATAAATGAGAGCGCCTCTAGAAAAGTGTGTTATGTAATTAATAAAGGTATAATTCCTGGAGTGTGTCCGTGTCACTTTCTTTGATATGTTGTACTCTTGCATTATAGAAATAGTACAGTTGTATTAAGCGTTGTCAACCCACACTTGGGTAGGCCCATATAAAGTGGATGAAGGGAGTGCCAGTAGCTGTTAAGCGTATATACAGTCCTCAACTGTTGGTTCATGGCTGGCATGTACAGGTTAATCTGGCACATGAGTAGCTTGTTATTGTGTTTCCCAGAAATGTCAGTGTGCTGCTTGAAATGTTGGGGGCTGTTAAAATTTAACTGATAATGTCACCTGAACACATCTAGATATATAAATATAAATATAATATATAAATATGTAGCACTAACATCTGCATCCTGGACAGTTTGTATGTCAGATACAGGTCAGGTATATAAAGAACTAGCAAAACCCATTTCACAATTTAACGGACATTGCCTAGCGTAATAATACATGTAGGGGATATATACCTGCAGTCAATAAGAATGTAGTGTAAGCTATAAGTATATATAAGTTGTTAATGGATGTATCTTTTTACACCCTACTGTATGTGCATAAACAAAGCAATTCCACACCTCAATGGGTATTGTCTAATCTCAAAACATTTGTTGGGACATATGTCCTATTGGTTTATATATATCTGCATTTACTTTGATGCATGTGCCCTATTCAAATACCACAATCTTGGCGGCCTGTTGCCACCAAGTAATCCTGCACACTGTTGGAATGTCCACTCTTGTTCTTTATATGCATGTGTTATGCTTGCTGTTCAACTGTTGGAACTCTGGTGTGTTGGGTTAACGGGAATACTACTGCATGCTGTTACAACCAATTTGGAATGCTGTTGGCTGTTACCAACCCATATTGTCATTAAATCCTCCTAAACATAGAACGTATGGGAAGGCTGGACGCACCTGTCCCACCTCGACTGGCGATGGCACCTGGCAGCAGCAGGTCTGGTGCCCAGCCCCAGACCACCTCCTCCATTGGGCCTGTGCCACCTTCGGGTGGAAGCGCTGCAGGGGATGGGGCTCATCCCCCCGTGCAAGTGTGGGCGGAGGGGGGCCTCCTCTCACCCTCTGAACGGTCCGGGCTGTGGTGCGTAGGGAGATCCAGCATTCTCCAGTAAATGCTCACACAACACAGAATACTGAGAACCAAAGTGGAAGCGGTACTATAAAGGCTGTCTTCCGAAATCAACACACCTCCAATAACCTCACCAAATGTTGCAAAGCTCAAAACACTATCAATTCACCGATGTTGTATAAAATACTTTTATTGACAAATCCACTAGAAAAAATCGATAAAAAACTAGAATTGCTGAATGTTGTACAGAAACCAAAAAAGGGATTTAGCGCTTTCGTCTCCCACTGGAGACCTCATCAAAATCAATGCTTAAAGTGGTGTAAAGTCCTTATATAATACCCATAGTTCCATTGATAGAATAACTGAATAATTGTTAATTCCAATTAATTAAGTATGGTTAAATAAATTAAACATGTATTCCTATTTGGTAGTATTCGTCTATGCATTGAAAAACATACCATGCACACATACAAGCGTATACATTCTGCAATAAAAATAAAAATAAAAATGAAAACAGAAAATAAAAACAGAAAATAAAAATGCTATACACGTATATAATCAGTGCAACTAAATAATAATATAAAATATTGAACATGTCTTGACACTTAAACGTGTTTACACACCAGTGTAAGTCAAGTAAAATAAATTGAATGAATAGTTTAAGAATTTAAAAAATAGTGCATATTAAATAGTGTATATTAAACTGAATGGGGCTGGTATGCTACTAAAACATCCTAAAAATCCTTATGTTCGAAGTAATACTTCATCCTATCAATATATAAATGTATTATATACTTCAATCAGTTAAAAATACTATTCTTCCCACTTGTATTCACTTATAACTCATATGCTTAGAAAAGTGTGTACCTAAAAGTACAAAGGGTATGCAGCAAAGATATTATAAAAACCTTTTAACATTTTGTTTATTGTTTATATTTATTACACTCTGTGTATATGTTTTTATTTAAAAACTTAATGTACATATGTGTTACATAAATAAATTATATATATATATATATATATATATATATATATATATATATATATATATATATATATATATATATATTTATTATTGTTAAAAAAAATCAATACAAATGGTATGAAGGTTAAAAATTATTGTATAAATGTCATAAATATCATAAAATATCAAAAACATGTAAATATCATAAATATTATAAATATAAATATTGTGAATGTTATAAATTCCAAACAATACTGTTAAAAACACAGGAGAGTTGTTAAGTATTCTAAAAACTTGTAACCCATAATAAATAAACTCACTGCGGCAATGTATCTAAATAAGTATTAACTATGAAAATACCAGTGGTATATTAAAAAACTTATTACTAAAACCACTATTAAAATATTATCTGAATAAATACACCCCTATTTGTTATAGTAAGTGTTGTAATTATAATGAAAGGAAGAAAATGTTGAATTTTATATTAATATTATTATTATTATTGTTAATGTCTCTTGGGGTCTTCAGCTAAAATCTTGAGGGCAGGTGTAATGGAGACATGGTCATTCAACCCTTTACCAAAACAGGCATCCATCTTCAATTGCCAAATCATTTCCCTGTATTCTAATCTTGTCCCCCAATCACCACCCTTTTCCCATTGTTCCACTTCTTCCAACACCCAAAATTTAAAATCAGCTTGTTGGCATGTTATTGAATGTCTGTACAATGCATTATTCACATCCTTTTTGTTGATATCTCTCATATGTTCATATATTCTCCTCCTTAAATGTCTGTTTTACCTACATAAAATGCCCAACAGTATTTACAAAGTGCTAAATAAATCACCCCTTTGGTACAGCAACTACTATATCTCTTAGATTTCAGGGTCATCCCTAAACTCGGGATCCACACACTTTTCATATCTGCAATGAATGAACACTGGGAACATCTCCCACACCTGAATGTACCAATTCTATTGGATACAGTTTCACATATCCCTGTATTTTTCTTTTTCTCAAAAATATTCTTTAAATGTTGATTCCTTCTATAACTATAAGTAAGTCCATCTTGAAAAACTGTCACTCTGGTGGGCATAGTTTTAAAAAACTCCCATGTGTCATCAATACATTTTTTGAGCCATTTTATACCCTTGACGTACGTTAAAGTTAGAAATGGCCCAATAGCTGGCTTATTGTTCAAATTACTCGTATTCTGGTCAACCCCTATGGTATTGTTCAGATCTTCTCTATATAGTAGAGGTCTATAATATGTTTCTCTTTTTTCAATTACATATTGTTTCACCTTCGTGATGAGATCCACTGGGTATCCCCTCTGCTGGAACATTTTTCGTAGGTTGTCCATCTCTAAAAGAAAATCATCTCTTTCTGATATCATCCTTGCAATTCTTATCATTTGGCCCTTAATGTTTTTTTTTAATAATTCAGGGTGATCACTATCAAAATGTAAGTAAGTGTTAGAGTGGTACTTTTCCTGTATATCATAGATTTATACTTACTAGTCACATAATTCTTTTGTAACTTGATGTCCAAAAATTGATTTCGTGTTTATTAATATCGTCTGTGAACTTTAAAAAATAGTAGTGTTGTTAATATACAATATAAAGTCTTCTATAAGTGTTTCAGGTCCATTCCATACAATAAAAATATTGTCTAAAATCGGTAGTAGCTATTCACATATTTAAAAATGCACTTCGAACAAATACTGCTTCTCCCAATATAACATGACAATGTTTATGCGATAAAGGGCACATGCCAAACCCATAGCGACTCCTTGTTTTTGGTGGTACACTTCACCTTGAAAGAATATGTAGTTGTTTTTTAACACTAAGTCCACACTTTCTAATATCATCCTAAATTCATCATTTGTCACTAAGTTCATCTCCAATACCATTTCTTCGAACCATTCCATACCAACACAGTGTGGTATGACTGAAAACAAGTCCTTTACGTCTACCGTTATAAATATACTCTCCCGGTTGTATGGATCTTTACCCAGTTTTTGTAAAAAAATCCTACGAATCAACCAATATATGTGTATATTTTGTATAAAAGTTCTTTAATTTAGTATCAACATATATGGCAAAGGGTTGGGCCTTAGATCCCTGTGATGACACTATGGGCCTCATAGGGGGGGTCAACCACACTCTTATGAGTCTTTGGAATACCAAATAGGGCCAGTATTATTGGTTTGTCCACTTTCAAAAAATTGTATAACTGACTATCAAATAAGACCTTGCAATAAGTTGTCCTCTAAGATATAGTCAATTTTCCTGTAAGCTATATTTATTTCATTTCTAGACACCAACGTGTATGTACTGTCATTGCTTAGGATCTCTAACATCCTATTCGTGTAGTCCCACTGGTCCATAATAACCACCCCCCTCCCTTGTCTGGTTTCATCACACGAATCCTTCTATTTTCTCCTAATTCGTATAAGAGACTACATTCTTCCTTGGTTAAATTACTACCATATACTAGTTTGTTTTGTTTGTATTCAGATCTGACTTTTTTAATAAGTGTAGTCTGAAAGTATAGTATGTCCTGGTGAAGTGGAGGGTTGTAGGTACTACTCCTCTGTAGTTTATTGTCCATACCATAACTCCTGTTGTCCTGTTTGAAAATATGCTTAAAATTCAACTTCCTAGTAAAGGTTTTTATATCCAGAATGATATTTTCTATTCCTATTTTTTTACTGGCACAAAAGTAAATCCTTTAATAAATAATTTGAAGTAAACTTCATTAATATTAACATCTGAATAGTTGAAAATATTAAACCCTTCAAATGAATAAATAATAGATCGAAAATTGTCATCATGGCATGATTCCATACTAATATTCAAGTATTATAGTACCGCTTCCACTTTGGTTCTCAGAGATCCAGCATTCTGTCACTGATCCTTTACGCCAGCTTGAAACATGAGTGGCGCGACTCACGGGTGAGCCTGCCCCTCCTACGCAGCCCCCAGCACAGCCACCCTCTGGTCTGTGAAGGTGCAGTGATGACTGCCCATGGGTGGGGATCTCTGTTCCACTGTCGCCATCTGTGGGCTCATGGTCTTGCGGTTTCCAAACATCCTTCCCCATCAATGTTGTTCACCCCTCACATGCGTCATATTCCACCCATGTATGCGTCTTGTTGGTCCTGTCTGTTTACCTCCCCAACCTACCTTCCCAAATAAACCTACATCCCCTACCCCACATTCCACTCTCACTTGGAAAAGGAAAAAGAAAAAAAAAAAGGGCAATCTGCTCCAAAAAAAAATTACACCCCATACATAGCTGCCCATTTTGCACACGTTTGCTGAACATATAAAATGTAATTTAACTGGCAGTACAACATACTTCCCTCCAAAATTATTGCATATGCACAGCTGTTGCTGTAAAAGAAATGGGCAGCTATGGTCCTTCCCCACACCAGTCCTGCACATCCCGAGCTGTTTTCCCTACTGTCTTTCCCTCTTTGTGCCCCTTTTTCACCACTGGCCTATCTCCCCATTTTCTTTTCTTTCAAAGAAATGAGCGCGAGGGTTAGCGGGAGTAAGCACTTTTAAGCAGTAGTTAGCGGGTTTGCGCGAGTGTGCGGTTAGCTAAGCATTGCTAAGCTTAGCGCAAACCCACTTACAACTGCTTAAAAGAGCCTTACCCTGCATGTGAGGGCCCTTGTTCTGCTCAGCAGCAAAATAAAACACTTCTGTCAGTCTCGAACCCCGGACCTTGGACACACTAGACTGCATGAAGTACCACTAAGCCACAGTAGATATACAGCAAGTTGTTGCTGAAATAGATACATTATGCATAAGAATGAGTGAATGTAAAGGAAAAATAGGAATGCCACAACACAAAACCTGCTCTGTGGAACTTTACCAGCAGTTGTTGTGGAATTGCATTACATGACTGTGATAAGAGAACCAGCCATTCTAGCAGTAAATGATGTTAGAGCAGCACTTTACAACCCCCACACAGTATCATAGCAGGACAAACAGTGGCATATCTGATTAGGGCATAGGACATGCATCCCAACTGTGACTACATTGCAGGGATGTCCCTGATTTTGAAACATATGTTAGCTGTGTCCCTCGGAATCCCCTGAAAAGTACTGACGTTAGGCAGAAAGGTGGAGTATTACACCTAATGAATAATGACAATATGTAGGAGTTAGACACAGCTTGTACTTCAGAAAAGGTGTAGTAATCCATATGCACTGGTTCTCCCAAAGTCTCCACTTACTGTCTCTAATATTTTGAAGGTGTACCTCACTTTTACCTAACCTTTACCTCACTCTGTTCAAATATGTACCCGAGTGTTTCAGAGGCCAGGCAGAGGCAGAAACACACAGGCATATCAGCTTTTCTGCTGTTACACACTGTGCAAATAGCTTTGGCAGGAGTTCCACAAGCATACCCTTATGTAGGAGTACAACACTGAAATACCAAAGGATGTAGCCATGTACTGGTAGCAAACGATTGTAACAATACCATTGTACCAGTGCTGAAAAGACCTGTGCGTTGCACAGACAGTGGATAACAGCCTAACATCTGGCTACCATCTGGATAGGTCCACAGTTGGGAGCTATGCAGACAGACTACTTGCCTTGCTAAACTAACAGGTACACAGCAACCCATTAAGTCCAGCAAGATAACATTCACACAATAATACATAATGCTCTCTGAATGTCTGCATCCACACCCAAATGTACAATATACCTGTGTGTTCAGGGTCTACCAAGGATGTAGGTAGGCATACTCAGTACTGGAAGTGTCCAGTTTTCTTGAGCATCCTGTGCTAATGTCAACAATAAAAAGCACCAACTGTGCAAAAGTGAGTACATTAATATTCTCAGTATAGCAGTTCACAAACAGTACATGTGCCAAATGAATACATCTCAATAATTAGAAGTTATGTACTTCCCATAACGTTCCATCTGAGTAGGTGGATTCATTTGTCTGCAACCTGTGGGTTATGGATCCGATATCGGATCCGAACCGGCATGGTTATCCAGCTATGGATCCGAGCTCTTAGCTCCTCCCCTCACCCATAATGCCCTGCTCTCCCTACATGACCTCAGATCGAGTTTGCCCTGAATCAAAATACCCTAGAAAAGGGTAACACATAATATGCAGGAAACTGACAAGGCCAGGGGGATAGGAGGGTGGGATGGTTGCAGACAAATGAATCCACCTACTCAGATGGAACGTTATGGTAAGTACATAACTTCTAAATCTGAAGTAGGAGATTCATTTGTCTGCAACCTGTGGGACAGAGTCTCCAGCTACCTGAATCTTGGGCGGCCGTCATGGAAGGATATTCCGGAGCACCGCGGAGCCAAAGGATGCTCTACCTCTAGATGTAATATCCAGCTTGTAATGAGAAATAAAGGTATGAGATGAAGCCCAAGTGGCTGCTGAACAAATGTCATCTAGAGGAATCCTAGCCTTAAAGGCCGCTGAGGTAGAAACTGACCGGGTCGAATGGGCATGGACTCCCTCCGGTGCGGGCCTCCCAGAAGCTTGGTAAGCTAAAAGAATACACTGCGAAATCCAACGTGACAAAGAGACTTTGGAAATTGGCTTACCCCAATTGAATTTGGCAAAGGAAATGAACAACTGGTCGAATTGCCTATGACCAGCTGTCCTGTTAAGATAAAAACGAAGCTGCCTGTGAACATCCAAGGAATGCAGCTTGTATTCACCCTTGTTCTGATATTTAGGAAAGAAAACAGGGAGGTTAATGGACTGATTAATGTTTGCTTCTGAAGCTACCTTAGGAAGAAAGGAGGGATTGGTCCTGAGGTATACGCGGTCCGGATGGAAGACCAAGTAAGGAGGCTTTATGGATAAGGCTTGAAGTTCCGAAACTCTTTTGGCCGAAGTAATGGCTACTAAAAAAGCAGTCTTGAGGAATAAAAATTTAAGATCTACTGTGGCCGCAGGCTCGAAGGGGGGAGCGGTCAAGGCCTGAAGAACCAAAGAAAGATCCCATGGATGAACCGCTTGCTTGACAGGGGGTCTAAGGAGAAAGGTGCCTTTTAGGAAGATTTTACATAATTTGGCAGACATAAGCGGTCCAGAGTCATGACCAACATGATAGTGAGAAATGGCCGCAAGCTGCACTTTGACCGTGGAACTACTGGCACCATCATTAAAAAGAGTGGTTAGGAAGTATAGCACCAGAGGAAGGGGTGAAGGGATCTAGACCCTGCTGCTCCGCCCAAATGGAGAATCGTTTCCATTTACTGCGGTAAACTTTTCTGGTAGATGGTTTATGAGCCGCTACCAGGATGGCCTTAACGGGGACGAGATACCGGGAGTCCTAATTAGGATTGGAACTGGAGCAGCCAAGCAGTTCAAATCTGGACAACCTGAAGCTGAGTTGGTAGGTTTGATGGGTGTGATATCAGATCCGGAATGGGATCTAGAATCCAAGGTGGATTCACCGAGTGAGACCTTAGGTAAGGGAACCAGATCTGTCGAGGCCAGAATGGGGCAATGAGGATCATTCTGCACCCCAACCGAGAGGCTTTCTGAAGAACTTGGAGCATCAGAGGCAAAGGGGGGTAAGCGTAAAGATGACCGGGAGGCCAAGCATGCACCAGAGCATCTCTCTGTCGCACTTGGTGTTTAAGGGAGACGCAAAGAGATCGCAACAAGGAGTTCCCCACCGTGCGAAGATACGTTTCGCTACTTGGGCATTGAGAGACCACTCGTACGGGGAGAGAATGGTGCGACTGAGCTTGTCCGCAAGGATGTTGGACCGACCCGGAATATGCGTTGCAATGAAAAAGCGGTTGGTGGAGATCGCCCATTCCCACACTCTCATGGCTTCTCGACATAAAGGATAAGACCTGGTTCCCCCCTGTTTGTTGATGTACCAGACCACCGACATGTTGTCTGACTGAATCGCAATTGTTCCCAGGGGAAGAAAGGCCTGAAGTGCTCGCAATGCCAAGAGCACTGCTCTCATCTCTAGAACATTGATATGCAGGGAGGTCTCTGAGTCGTTCCACATGCCTTGGACCGTCCGGCCTGCAAAATGCCCCCACCCGAGGCGGGAGGCATCCGTGGTCACCGTGGCGAGAGGGGGTGAAGCACAAAAGGGGCGGCCTCCGTGGAGATCCTGTGAGTGGAGCCACCACAAGAGAGACCGCTTGCAAGCCTTGCTGATCGCAATGGGATGATGCAGAGGTAGAGCAAGGTAAGACCACTGAACTTGAAGTGTCCACTGAAGGACCCGCATGTTGAACCTGGCGAGTGGAAGAAGAGATATCGCTGCCGCCATGGACCCTAGAGCCCTCAGGACCATTTCCGCCGGAACTGAGCTGGAGTGGAGGATGGCCCGCACCTTGAGTCGCAGATTCTGAACTCTGTCGGCTGTGAGGAAGGCTCTTAACTCTCTCGTGTCTAACTTGGCACCTATAAAATCTATCAACTGAGTAGGGGCCAGGTTGGATTTTGCTACGTTTATCGTGATGCCCAGGCGGGGAGCTAGATGAAGAAAGGAGTCTCGCGCCAATGATAGTAGATGCCTTGTTGGGGCGGTAAGAAGCCAGTCGTCCAGGTGCGGAAGACCTGCACCCCCTGAAGCCTCAGGTGGGCCGCAACCACTGCTAATACTTTGGTGAACACCCTGGGGGCTGTGGTGAGAACAAAGGGAAGGACCCGGAATTGGTAGTGACTGGCTCCCAGCCGGAAGCGAAGATACCTCCTGGAACGCCTGTCCATTAGTATGTGGTAGTACGCATCCTTGAGGTCTATAGAGCACATCCAGTGATTCTCTCCCAGAAGGGGGAGGATGGATTGCAAAGTGACCATCCGGAACTTCTCCTTGGGAACTGCCAGGTTTAACAGGGACAGGTCTAAAATTGGTCTTTGGTCCCCCGTCTTTTTTGGCACTAAAAAGAACCTGGAGTAGAACCCTGATCCAATCTGGTCTGGGGGGACGGGCTGGATGGCTCATTTCCCCAGCAGATGGCCAATTTCTGCTGAAGCGGCCTCCCACTGACCGGGTGGAACGTCTGGGAGGGATTTTAATTTTGGAATGTGATGAAAGGGGATCTTGTATCCTCTGGATATAATGTGGAGGACCCAGCGGTCTGATGTTATGGACTCCCATGCCGCTAGGTGCTCCGAAAAACGTCCCCCAACTGCCTCCAGAGTGGAGCAGTCGAGCAACCCTTCAGGGCTGCTGCGCGGGCCGTTCAGAGAAAGGTTCTCTGGACCCAAAATTCCTGGGAGCCCCTCTGCCCCTGGGGCGGTGTCCTCCCTGTCCTCTGCCACGGAAGGACTGGTTGTCCGGAGCGGGTTGGGATTGCTGCGACTTCCGGAACCACATCTTATTCTGGCCCTTTTGGTTCCTAGAGTAGGACCTCTGGGGCACAGAGAAGCGGATTCCGACGGCAAACAGCGTCTTCCCGTCCTTTTCGCTCTGGGTCAAGGTGTCGCGAACCGTTTTGCCAAAAAGGGCAGAACCATCAAAGGGGGCGTTCGCGAAGGACGCCTTGAAGGGCTCCGTGAAATTGCAATGGCAGAGCCAGGCCTGGCATCTACTGACTAGGCCTACTCCTGCAGCTCTAGCGGCTCCCTCAGTAGCATGGGACAGCAACCGCATAGAGGTATTCGTCACGGACCTAAGAGTGGCCATACGGGTGGAGTGCAAATGTTTGTCCTCCTCTGACATGGACTCTGGGGGAGATGCAGCGTATTCTTTAATAAGATCGCGCTGCATCCTGATAACATGTGCCAGGTAGTTGAGCGCCCCCACGGAAAAGGTCGCTGAACTAAACATTCGCTTCCCCAAGCGGTCCATCATCCGAGACTCCTTGCTCGGAGGATGGACTGAGGGACTCTCCTGGGCGAGTTCCCTCTTGGTGGCTGCTGCCGTCAACATGGCATCTACTGGAGGCCCCTTAGCCAACAACATAACAACATCCCCTATTACCTACCATTCAGGGTCTCCCAAAGATCCATAAGGATTCACTACGTCCACCTCTTAGACCCATAGTTGCAGGCAGAGGGTGGTCAACTGAACCCTTGTCACTTTTTGTTGAGGCACAACTTAGACCATTGGTTGATGCCAATGGGTTCATTCTTAAGGATACCAGACAGTTTCTGTTGGATTTCTACCAATATATCAACACTTGTTCTGGAATTGAAGACCTCATATGGGTCACCATGGACGTTCAGTCCTTATTTACGGTTATACCCAATGAGGAAGGCAGAGCAATGGTGGGTGCATATCTGAGGAGAACTGACCTTCCTTTGAAGTATGATGCTGATTTGATTCTTATGTTGTTGGCTATTATTTTAGAATCCAATCTTTTCTGTTTCCATGACAAGATCTTTCTGCAGAAGGATGGCGTAGCTATGGGCACTTCTTGTGCCAATAGCTACGCCAACTTGGTGATGGCAGAGTGGGAACATAGTTTCTTGTTTCAGAATAGTTTGTTTCAGGAGTTAGTACCATTCTATAGGCGTTTTGTGGATGATCTCTTCCTTGTGTGGAGTGGCTCTATTATACAATTACAGTCCTTTTTTACACAGATCAACATGTCTGTCACCTTTCTGAAGTTTACTATGGATTGGTCGAAGACCACTATTCCTTTTTTAGATGTCTTTGTTGACAAACTACCCTGTGGGATAGTCAACACGGGTGTCTACCGCAAGACCTGCTATAGGAACACACTGCTGCATCGTTCGAGCATGCATCCTGGCTATGTATACAAGAACATAGTGAAGGGACAATCAATGCGGATGTCTAGATATACACCCCTAGACAGTCATCTGGCATGTGAATTAGGAGATCTTAGCAGCAAACTGAGGGAACGTGGTTATAACCACTCAGACATCTCCAGAGGGATGGCGGGCATTGAAGATCTGAGGATAGACAGAGCGAAACCATATTTCTCAGATGGTGCTGTTGAGATATACGCAGGAGAGGCCAGTGATGGCTTGGATAGCCAAGAGGCGGTCCTAATAGGGACAATGGAATTGCATTTCCCATCTTCTACACTAGGATGTAGGTACACTTAAAGACATTTTCTCTAAGCATTGGCATGTTTTATCAGTTGACCCGACCATTAAGAGCCTCACAGGTACTCGACCTAGATTCGCTTACGGAACAAAAAGAATTTAAAGAGTTTGCTCTGCCCAAGGGTCCACAATGATCCACCTGCTTTGTTGGGTCCCTACATGACCACATGCGACAAATGTAATTTTGCTCATATAGAAACCGACCCTGTCTTCCAATATCCATATGGTTCGGGCATTTATTACATCAGGACGAGGGGCAACTGTATGTCCAGACGTAGTCTATCTAGCCTGCTGCACAGTCTGTCCAGCCTACTATGTAGGCAAGACCAATAGGACACTGAGGATAGGATTCGTGAGCATATATACCACACAAGGAGAGGTACTACACATAATGCACTATCCAAACATACTAATGACAAAGGTCAAGAGCATAGTTTCAAGTTCAGGATCTTGGAACAGATCTCAAGGACATACAGGAGGGGACATCAACAATTATACAGAGACCAGGGAAATCCATTGGATTATTAAGTTTAGGGCAGACATCACCCCAGGTCTCAATGGAAGGGTTCCCTGACCTTTGCTGAAATCAAGAAGGTTATTGTCCAAAAGATGTTAAGAGGCTATGAAGAGTTTTTACTTTGTGGCCAGTAGGGTCTTTTGAACCTTTATATGCATAGATGCTCTGTTAATGCTTTGATAGTTGTGTTATTATTCCCCCATTTGTCACACATACTTTTGATTCATTTATTTTAATAAAGGACATGAATATGAATGGTTTTGTCTTGAAATGCTGTCCTGTTTTATAATGATGTATAGGCATTTTATATATGACTTTTTACTTGATATTTTTAATGAGCTATGTGCCTTTAAATAATGGACAGGATTTTGGCCATTTTGGCTTTTAAACTGATGTTTATAGACAGTTTAGTTGTATAGGTCTGAAGAAGCTTATGCGAAAGCGCTCACCTCCTTTTATTAATAAACCTGCTTTTTACATACCTCGCCTGCACTTGGATTATTTACATCATTGGCTTTTGGATTTAGGAGCTACTTATGATTTAAATGAGACTGTAATCCTCCATTGTTTTGCTCAGCGGTGTTTGTTTTTAACCATTATCTTTGAGCTTGTTGTTCCGTTGAGCATTCACTCCACTGGTCCTCTTTATTCATAATTTATAGCATTGGGTTGCTATGAGTGAGTACTGCAATTACCACACAGCAGGCTGCATGCAATTACCAAATGGTGGCCACCAATTGGTGCAGAGGCCATCACATGCACATGTGCAGATACCTACAAAAGCAGGCTGTACTTGCTGCCCACACACGCAATCATTCCATTGCAGATATTGAGAGAGAGAGAGAGAGAGAGAGATAGAGAGAGAGACACACACACCTACATCAACAGAAAAAAAAAAAAAGCCAAAGACACATGGAACGTAATACTACCAACACATACAAAGGAAAGGTATGTAACAGATATGTATTTACTGGCATGTAGTAGATGTTTTTGAAGAGTACTCTACATACTTTGAAACATCCATATGTGGCAGCAGTATGCACAGATGCCCTGCATAACTACTGACATGGACAAATCAGTGTGTAGCTGTGTGCAGTGGGACATAAATGTGACATATGTAGCTCAGCATTAAATGTCAAACATCTGATCCATGTTATCTGTGTTCTGTACAGTAGTCTGGACAATGGCTGTTTGGGGGAGTAGCGCATACAGCTATATAAACATGGATGTGACAGAGTAACACATGCATAATAGTCATATTAACGTGTAGCTTAGCATTGGCAACTGCTGTACCAGGCTAGTATGCTAATCTAGCATTTGCAGCTATATATACTCCCTCTAATATTACTGTATGCTCACATGTGACACCTGTTCATGTTGCAGCAAGGCCCAACAGGTCAGTCGTGAGGTCCAGGGACTTACAACAGTGTGGACCTTGTGTGTGTATGGCACACACATACGGAGAGATATATCTGTGTCAGATCTATTAGCATCTGCACATGTACATAGAGCAAGGGACATACTGCAACTGTTTGTGAAGGGTGGTCATATATATGTTGGTGAAGGTTATGTGCATATTTGTATGTAGGTTGTAGTGTGTGGCAAACAAGACAGCATACAGTGCTGGTATATGACATGTGGTGGTTAAATGCTGTGGGTGTGATTTGTTAGGTTTGCAGTGTTGCAGCCAGTGAGGCCTGCTAAAGCTACATGGGCTGAGAACACCTTCAATGCATTTCGCACAAGATTGTGCAATATTAATATATATATATATATATATATATATATATATATATATATATATATATATATATATACACAAAGAGAGAGAGAGAGAGTGACAAAGCCATGGCCTCAAGCTCAATGTCGAAAATGCATTGGCATCCCTTTTGGTAAAAACTCTGTACCATGAACTACCACATAACACCGAAAGTGTGATAAGAGACCATGGGACACAAGTGGACAGTAGTCTCCCCTTTGATAATCACAGCGCCACACTAGTCATGTAATCTGTCTACGTGGCACACCTCCGCACCAAAGGTGTGTCATCCAGGGAAAAAGAGGTCAGTGTTCCCCTCTACTCATCAATCACAAAACCCATTAGAGAGTACAATGCCACTTTTGGTATGTACCTCACAAGACATCTACAGCAACTGGAAAGGCCACAGACATACCTCACAGAGTATTACTGGCCTCAAACAGATGCCCTATGCAGACAGTCTCACAAAACCACAGCTAGACTGTGTCGCATACTGCCTACCCAGAGGTGACCTCTGCCTAACATACATAGCTATGTCAAATCCAGAGCTGTTGGACATGCTCCACGTAAACAGATCACAATCCCTACGAGCTACACGCTCTAGGGACCTAAACCTTGTCACCTCAATAAACAGAACATGCTGGAGGGATAGATTCCTATCTCACAGACATTCCATACTCTGGAACAAACTACCTATCAATAGCAAACAAAGCTTCTCAGTAGCACTCATCATGAATAATCTTGATGATTGGATGGGAGATAAAAAATAAACCCCGGGAATCACCTCTGTGGCTCTGCTTGACAGGAGCACATGAAATTAAATTACTTGGGTGTCAAAGGCCAGGGTACCGTCTGGCTAGACTTCTATGGGCCCTAGGGCCAATAGCCTATTACCTACCTATGAACCAATACACACCCACATGTACTTGTTGCAATAATTGCTATGTGAGGTTGACTGAGTGTGATGGTGAATGTGTTGGTGAATGTGTCACAGTTGTGTATATGTGGGATAGCTTAGTGTCATGGTATTTTGCATCCTAGGTCTGATCCCAGCAAAATATGTGTATGCTATTGCTAGGCAGAAAAAGCAGTATGGCATACGGTCTGACGTAGTCCCTTGGTGTTAACTGGGGTGTGCCATTGGAGGCTAAAGCAGTACATGTATGCTCATTGATTGGTACTGCTGATGAATCCAAATCCTGTATGAACTGTAGTACTACCTGAAGCTGTAGGCCTAGACAGCACAGTATGGTGTATGTGCACATTGTTTTGAACCACTGTTTTGTGTATTCCCTGTAGTCCTCACAGATTACATACCTCAGGCATAAGGTTTTGTAAGTACTGACACACAGTACTGTATGGTACACACGTAAAGCTCATCTGGGTTGCCATAACTTTGTGTCTTGTATGTATGTCTGATGTGTGTGTGGGTATGCCTGTAACATGCCCTCGGTCATGTGTGTGTTACAGGATATAAGTGCGTATCTAGCAACATGTATAGTCTAGTACAGCAGTATGCCACCTATATTCACAAATGTGCACATATTTTAGGCAGGGGGTTGCCATCAACAACTAGTGTGGTATACTGGCAATACTGTAACTGGACTTTACAATCATTGCAATGGATGACGTATTTCTTTATGCATTAGCTTGATATATACCTCCTGTGGCTAGGTGGTGCATTGTGTTGCATACAGTGTGCCATGTACTGTTGTATAGTCTTACATAGTGGTTTCTCTTTGTTGCTGTGCAGAACATCGTTTAATATATAGTGTGTGCCAGGCACCGTCCGGCAGTTGTGAGTTGAGCACTGATATGTGGTATTGAAAGTGTGTATCCTCTGACAGACAATAGGTTGCTATTTATGGCAGTTCAGTGATATCTGTACTGTAGAATGTTAAGTGTGCCACATGACTTGCTCACACATTGTTTCATTGTCTTCCAGGGTTCATGGCCCACCATCGCAACCCAACCTATAGTCCTGCTGAGGACGACGTCATAACAACCAGTCTGGTTCAGCACTACACACTGCTTTTCTCAAGAACCAGCCAGGACCAGCATGAGCGGACTGCACTGTGGCAAGATGTTGTCCGTAGGGTAAATGACATAGGCATGCATAACCGGAGATATGAGCAGGTACGCCATCACTGCGGTGATTTACTTAGACATGTCCGGAAGCATGCGTCTGACGTCCGTGTACAACAGCTTGCCACAGGTGGTGGGGTTACCATCCATCCCCCCCTCACCAGAGTGGAGGAGCTGCTCCTGAGCCTGGTGGCTCCTGGCCAACAACAGCAGCAGCAGACATGCATCATCATGGAGGCCGGAGCCACCCAGCAAGTTCATACGGAGCATGCAGGTAACATGGCATATCTGTAGACTACTGTTACCTCTATTGGTAGATCATGCATACGCGAGATGTGTACTGTGTAGTTAGAAGATGTGGAGCCTGGTGTTGTGCAATACTGATAATTTGGAATATGATCTGTAGGCCTGTGACTGTCAACCGTTGTACTACTGTAAAATTGCAAACCCACAGTAGCAATGCCACAGTTGTTGCCACTGACAAACTATTTCATAACCTTGTAGGTCCCTCTGGTGTGACAGCAAGGCAGCAGACCCATGCTGGTGAGTGTGCTCTACATTTAATATTGCAAATAAAATGTGCATGTCATAGGTGAGGTGTAGGCCATGTACACATGTAACACACCTACGCATAATGCATGCTGTGCATGTCTGCTGTGAGACTATGCACATCTCAGTAACGAGAGTAGCTGCCTCAAACACATGCAATACACAGAGCATCCCAAACAATTGTGGCTACACTGTAGTGGACATTGGATAGGCAGAGTCGATACACATGCACACAACATACACAACTTTGTCATACTCAGTACATGTTAATATGCTACACATGGCGTATTCAGACACCCGCCGTAAGGTCACACTCCAGTATCCCAAATGTCATCCACACAGCACACATAATATACCTGAGGGGTAGAGGCCTATCATGGGGCGGTGCGACACTCCAACACATTCATGTTAGGCAATGCTCCCTATTGGGCACCTTACAAACCCATGTAACAACTGGCTGTGAAATGGTGAATGTAGCCATGGTACTGCAGTTCAGGTACAGCATGATAGGTGCCAGTCTGGCACATTAGTAGCCTTGAGCGACCACATGATGCTGAATGAAAATGGCTCAAGGTACTACACCCCATCCAGTTACAGTAACCACAGTACTACACATAACATTGAGGTGTATAGCAATGAATGCTGTGTGTGCGCAAACATATGCACCTATACACAATATGCACAGCAATCACCATTTGCACAAAGTGACACATATATGTCTTGTAATGCTACTGAGTGTATAGGTCACATGACACACATTGGGTATGTGTGATGTTTAATGTTGCAGTTGTGTTGTAGCATGCCATGTCATCGCTGGCACTGGCATGTCCACAATATGTTCTACACTCACCATAACTACTGTACGATGGCTATGTTGAACAATGGTATTCCATCAGGTATACACACACCACTCATCCTGTGTGTATACACAGCATGCATGAGCTAAACCGGTGTCCACAATTAACTGCTAAAGACACAGAAGCTCTAATCAGTAATGGATATCTATGTGACACACAGATACACATCCAGCCATGGTATGTATATCTGTGAGTGATGGTGCACAGCACATTGAAGAGCTTGTAATACTTGCACAGCAATGTTGTGCCCATGTACACATTGCGTTCCAGGGTGAGGCCAATCACTGAACAACACACATGCATCAAAGCCATGTATACTGTTATTAACAAGGACTGTCTACACTCGCACTGCATGCTGTTGAGCAACACACGTCCTGCATGCTGACACATGTGATATGACAGTTTGGCTTGTGATATTGTACCTCACCATCAACCGCTATTGAGTATATTCTGGATTGCTGGTGGTGTGTGTCTGCTTTAGTGAGGAGTGTATTTGTGTGCATGTGTTCTGACATCATGTACAGGTCATAAAGTGTGTTTCCTGTCTTCCTCTCACAGGTGCTGAGGTTGGGCTGGTTCACTGCAGCAGGGAACCTGATGTCACTGACACAAATAGTGATAATGAGGATAGGTGTGTTGAGGCACAGGCAGGTTTTCCAGGGTCTGTCGTTGGTCCACCAATTGACAGTACACAAGTGTCCACCCCATCCATGCACACATACTGCCGATACATCCATCATCACCAGTGCCCTTAGCTGAGGGACAGTGTACAGTCGGCAATGGCCAGGACAGTGTGGTATCTATGGCACATGCATCTGGATACAGCAGCCATACCCAGATATCTGGAATGGTACCACATAGGCAGATGTCCAGGGGTTCTCGTCGGAGCACTGCTGGTCATCATGCCCCTGGCAGACGAGCCACAGGTCTTAAAACCTCACGTATGTTCCAGGCTGTCATGGAGGCACAGGCACGTATGGAACAGTACACCAGACAGGGACTAAGGGCACATAACACCGCTTTAAATGACAGTATCTGTGACCTAACAGGTGCCATCCGTAATTACACTGAGGTCACTGATAGACGTTGGGGTGAGACATTAGATGTCCTCCACAATGTCATGTCCATGTGTCAGGACAGTGCAGGACGGTTGAGACGTGGACGTATGCCAGCAACATCAGCAGCTGGCAGTCGCCGTGGACATCCCTCAAGTCACAGCCGCTCCCATAGTGCCAGTACCAGCCCCAGCAATGTTGGGGGTGGGCTGTCCATAGACCGTCTTAGAAGACCACGTGCACGTGGCTCTGGCCAGTCCCAGCAGGGACCTGGGTCCAGTGTACATATGTCTACCTCTGAGGATAGTACCCAGTCTGGCTTAGTACCTGATACAGTCGGTAGCACCCCTGCCAGGCACAGGTACCGTATCCGTGGGCCAGAGACGGTGATCTGTAAAACCTGGCAGATAGAGTCTGTGGCTGTCCCACAAATCCCCGTATATGGCAGCCACATGATGGAACTGTGTGCATGCAGACACACACACATAAACCAGACACCTAGGGCTAACACATACCCGCACACATTACATCAACATTGGCCCATACCAGTAGTCTTGGCCCTGACACACACACACACATACATGTCGATTGTATGGCTCAATATAGGCCTCTGGAAAACCAACAACACACCCTGTGCATATGATGAAACCTGTGCCACCTCTTGTCATCTGTAACATTGATGCAGGAACAGACTAACATGGTGCTGATGCACAGGGTGACTTTATAGCAGTATAGCAATGTTAGCATGTTGTCAGCAGTAAAGTGTAATGATATCCTTGAAGGTGTAGCTGAGCAGGCATGATGCATTAAAGCTATGATTGTCAATGTAGTATTGTTTACACCAGTGTTAATTCCAATAGTGTATTGTCCGCCCACGTGCCACTTGGCTGATGTGTGTAGTATTGGCAGCGTGTGTTAGAGAGTGGACAGTAGGTGTGGGATGTGTGCAGCACAGATTTGCAGGTGTACATTTGTGAATATGGTGGAGGTGCACTGTCTGCATGTACGTGCATAGTGGACACATGGGCAGGGTGACATGCCCTGTATTACACAGTGTTAACACTCCATAGTTTCTATTGATGGCCAGTATGCATTGTATTACATACATTTTGGAACTTGGGTACATGTGTGTTTGACACTGTGCTGTGGGTGATACTGTTACTATCTGTCATTGATTTGCATTCTGGTAGCATACATAACCTCAACAGCCTGACCATAAACAATCATTAGATGATGTCTTGACAACTGATACACAGATGTAGGACACACAGTAACATTTGAATCCTTCAGGTACTATACTATGCCAGTAACCAGTGGTATTCAACTGCACCCATTTCTGGGACCACTCCTGTTTGGCATATAGTTCTCTTAGGTACAAGCAGATACAGTAGGGATATGTCCGTCCAAGTCTGGAAATGCATACTGTGGCCCATAATGCATTCTCCAGATGACACACACATCCTCCACAAGGGTATCATACAGACAGATACCTGTTGTCAAACCCATGCTGTAAAGCTATAAGCCAACTAAAGCATAGTCATCCACCTTTACAAAACATAGTATCCCCACAGTACCAGATAGGTAGTAGCCCCCAACATGTTGAACAGGTACCGATGTGTACATACAGCCAAGTGTTACGTCATCTCTCCTTTGGTAATCACATTTCCAAAGGTATTTTGAAATCCCTCGGTGAATCACATAAGCAATAAGGGGTCTGCATACATATCAACAAAGGTTGTTGTACACCTATAATGAATAACCATCATTGACAGACTTCGCTGCGTTTGAACAGGTCTAAACTATACCTCAGGCATAAACCCTCACTCACACTATTCAATAGAAACCTTAATGAGTGTGTGTGACACGATGACCTAGGCCAGGGATCACTGCAGTGGCTAGGCTTGTCACAAGCATACATATGTGACTTAAGGTCTGGAAAGCGGTAGCACACTCTGGCGAAGATAACAGATGTGTTCATGGAGAAAGCAGGCTTCCCACCTATGAAATAATTGAGGTCACATGTATGTATATGCATTTGCCACACAGCTACCGGACGTGCAATGCACATATTGTTATCATTGTGATATGTCATACAGTAGTAAAAGCAAAACCCACAACACATTGACCAACTGTGTCACACACACTCACCAAGTGCAGAATTCAAACCCCTACCTAACTAGGTTATGATACTAGAGCAGTACACATTAACACGACATGCTATACACACTACTGGGAGCTCTCCTATCCACATGTATATTTGTAGTATGGTGACATCATCAGACTAGACAAAGTGGGTTACATTAGGTGACATTAGGTGGGCTACATAGAAGGAATTTCTAAACACTTTGGCAATGTGATCATCAAAGGAGAGTTTACCATCTACCTGGGTCCCCAGGGCCATAATTACATTCCCCGTACATACTGGATTACCACCTATGTGTTAATTTATGTGCACTTTATTTTATCCAAAGGGGATGACTATGCATTCTTTGGCATTCTGCTTGAGGGCATTGTTTTAACACCAGGTATCTGTCTCTGTAAGACCCTTCTGGAGGATGTCTGTGTCAGCCATCGAGTCGATTATGGACCACAGTTAGCAGTCATCTGCAAACTTGTTCAGCCATACTCCTCCCTTGCTTGCCTGTTCCTCTGAGCAGCATCTACTGAACAGGTGAGGTCCCAGGACCAAGACCTGTGGGACGCCATCTGTGACTGGTTTAGAGTCGGACATGGCATGAACATGTGTGTTTGATCTGTGAGCCACATGGCCACCCATCCTGGGACATAGCTGTTAATGTTCAAGCTGGTAAGCTTGTCCATGATGCCAGAGTGGGGAATGGTGTCGAAAGGCCTTAGTGAGGTCCAGGTGGGCTGTGTGGACTACTTTCACCTCCATCTATGTCCTTGGTAACGGTTTCAAATAAGTCATCTAGGTTTAGGAGGCAGGATCTGCCTTTAACAAAGCCAAGTTGGGTAGAGTCCAGTGTCTGGAGGTCCCCAATGTCTCTGTTTAAGGGTTCCATGATAATTTGCTCCATAGCTTCGCAGACCAGGCTGAGTAGGCCTATAGGGCAATGGTTTCCTGGTTCTGTTGTGGCACCCCCTTTGTGGAGCTGGATGACTGTTACTGTATGCCATTCTTTGGGTACATAGCCTGTGGTAAGGTTGAGTCTGGGCAAGGAATGTAGGTGAGGGTGTAGTTTCTTTTGGGGCTGGTGTAAGCCGCAGCCTGGGACACCATCCAGTCCCATTGATGCTGTGTTCTTGGCTTTGGAGAGGGATGTTTTTACCTGCATGTCCATGAAGTCTGGGGCTCTGCATTCTTCTGGGATGGACACAGGCCCTTTTGGGGGTGATGGGGGGGGTTTGCACTGAACTTGTCCCCCAGGATGTGGGCAATGCAAGTTGGTTCAGTGTATTTTTTGCCATTTTGTAGTAGCTGACAGCATATTTGAGAGTTGCCACCTAAATGTTTGGTATAGCTAACAAAGGCTTTGTAGTTATTCTTACATTCCTTGGCAATTTGTCTTTAGAAACTGGCCTTGGATTATTTTATGAGCGATCATTGTTTCTTCCTAATAATGATAAGTGATGCCTTTCCTTTTGTGAAGTTTGCTCTATTCATAGGTTCATAGGTTCATACTAGGCTATCTGCCCGAGGGCATTTACAAGCCTAGCCCATCATTTTGTGGCTTACGCCACCCCTTTAGTATGGGGAACTATACCCATTATTTTGCTGTGCCTCTGTCGAGCAGTGACACTGAGGTAATCCCTGGGGTATATCTGCGATCTCCCATCCATTGGTCAAGATTTCTCTTGAACAAGGCCAGCGAGGTGCTCTGCCTCACATGTACCGGGATTTTGTTCCACAGCATAGGGAGTCTTTGGGTGATGAATCTATCCCTCCAGCACGTCCTATTAATAGCCGTGTCGAGGTTTAAGTCTCCCGCCCTTGTGGTTCTGATGGATCTAGATTTTTTGAGGTGAAGCATATTCATCAAATCTGGGTTTGACATGGCCTTGTATGTTAGGCAAAGGTCACCTCTGAGCAAGCGGTAAGCGACTGAATAGAGCTGGAGTTCTTTCAGTCGGGCAGCATAGGACAGATTTTGAGACCCTTTATCCTTTTGGTGAGGAACTTTGTGGCCTCTCCAGCTGCTGCAAGTGTCGGGTCAGATACATTCGAATGGGGCATTGTACTCAATCATTGGTCTGATGAGTGATGAGTAAAGGGAGACTATGACCTCCCTTGATCTAGATGAGAATCCTTCATGATAAGGTGGGCAATGTAGAAGGTCTTCCTAACTACTTTAGCTACATGGGTGTCGAATGACAGACTACTATCAACCTGGGTCCCCAGGTCCCTGATAACTTCTTCTGTGCTCAGTGGATTGCCACCTATTTGGTAGCTAGGGTAACCTTGTTTTTCGAAGGGTATGACTATGCATTTTTGGCATTTAACTTTAGGCCGTGGCTCTGGCACCAGTTATCCGCTTCTGTGAGACCCTTCTGAAGGATATCTGTATCAGATGTGTTTTCTACTATGGCCCAGTTTGCAGTCATCTGCAAACTTTGTCAGCCATAACCCTCCTGTGTTGGCTTGTACTTGGAAAAGTAGATGCCAAACAAGAGTGGGCCCAGGACTGAGCCCTGTGGGACACCACTTGTGACAGGCTTTGAGTCTGACATGGCGCCAGCAACTCTGACCCTGTGGGTTCTGTCACTCAGCCAGTTTGCAACCCATCTTGTGATGTATGGGTTAACATTTAAGCTGATGAGTTTTTCAATGATACCCGAGTGGGGTATTGTATCAAGGCCTTAGCCAGATCGAGGTAGGCTGTATGGACTGCCTTTCCTCATCAATGGCTTTGGTGACTGTTTCAAAAAGTCAACCAAGTTTAAAAGGCATGATCTGCCTTTGACAAAGCCAAACTGGGTTGGATCCAAAGTCTGCAAATTCCTATGTCTTTATTTATGAGGTCCATTATGATCCTCTCCATGGCTTTGCAGATAAGGCTTGTCAAGCTAATGGGCGGTAATTTCCAGGGTCTGTGGAGGCACCGCCTTTGTGAAGTGGGACCACAGTTGCAGTGCGCCACTCCTGGGTGCGTATCCAGAGGTAAGACTTTGATTAAACAGCTGTCCTAGCTGTGGGTTTAATTCCTCATTGAGTTCGTGGAGCACACAGCCGGGGACACCATCAGGTCCCATGGATGCTGTGTTTTTGCTTTGGAGAGAGCAGTTCTCACTTGGGCGCTGGAGATGTTTGGGGGCTGCACTCGTTTGGTATAGATATCTCCTTTTGGGGAGGGGAGAAGTTTGCACTGAACCTGTCAGCCAGTATGTTGGCAATGTCTGTAGGATCAGTAATCTTCACATCATTTTGAACTAGTTCTGAGCATATCTGGGAGTTTCCTCCTAGGTTTCTAACATAGCTAAAGAAGGCCTTATGATTGTCTTTTGAGTCTTTAGCTATTTTTCTCTCGAAATTTGCTTTGGATGATTTTATGAGAGCTCTTAGTTTTTACTTATAGTGATCAAGGGTGTCTTACCTTTTAAGGATTTTGCTCTATCTTGTAGTAGCTTCCTCCTTTTGTTGTAGAGTTTGTTTATGGCTGGGGTCCACCAGACTGGACGCTTGCCTTTGGTACAAAGAGTCTTTGTTTTGCTTGGGATTGCCTTATCCATGCAGTCCTGCAGGTGCTGGTAGAAGGCATTTGTAAGTGATTCAGCGGCTTGAGTATTGTTTTCCGCCGGCTCGGAGGTCTTAAATGAGACCACACTAGTCTTTAGTAGTATGACGTTTGCTTTTGGGAAGTTCTTTTCTGTCGTCTTTTTATTTCAGGTGGGGTGGGATGAGGACCTCCAGCGAGATTAGTTTGTGATCTGATCTCACCAGTGAGGGGTATACTTCCGGTGTTGAACATTGTGCTCCCATGTTCGTGATGATGAGATCAAGTATGTTATCTCCTCTTGTGGGGATGGTGACTAGTTGTTCCATGGCATTTGAGTTTATGAATTCCAGGAACTTTTGGGCTAGGGTGTTTGGGCTTGAGTAGTGTTCCCAGTCTATATTAGGGTAATTGAAGTCACCTAGTATGATGGTGTTTGGTGATACATTTATCCCTCTAGTGTTTTCAGGAAGGCCATGTGAGGTTCCTGAGTTTGTGAGGTGGCCTGTAACATGCTACAATTTGCAGAGCAGTCTTGCCTATGGTTAATTGCACCTGGATGGTCTCCGATGCATCGTGCGTTGCCACCAGTCTTGAGGTGTGGGTGTCCTTGATGAATATGGATACCCCCCCTCCTTTCTTGGTATTGTCCGGATTTTGGGGCCGGGACGCATGATATGAGGTAAAACCTGATAGCTCTGGGGTGCTCTCAGGAGCCTTGAACCAGGTTTCTGTCACAGCACAGACATCGATGTTCTCCATACTGAGAAGGGCCTCGAGTGCGTGCATTTTGAGATTTAGACTTCTGGCATTGAGCAGCATTACCCTTAGTTTTTTTTCCTTTTTTGTGTTCTAGGGTGGTAGGTTTAGAATTTGAGCCTTGCCTAAAAAAGGCACTATGGGGTTGGCAAGAGCCTTTGCCAATATCCGGAATCCCAGGGGTGACAGGTGCAAGCCGTCCCTTGCGAAGCAGCGTGGCTTGTCCAGCATGTCATCCCAGGCAGACAGATACTGGATCCCCTTTGAATGACACCAGTGTTTAAGCCAATTGTTAAAGCTGATCATCTTATCTCTGTATTGTGGCATCATTCTTGGTGAAGGTAGGATACTGCTCAAGGTCAGGGTCATACCTGCCTGGGCTACATAATCAGAGAGCTCCTCAATGTCTCTTCATGTAGTCCAAGGAGGTACGTCTCAGGGCGTTTACACCAGCGTGGACAATGACTGAGTCATATTTGTACCTGCTGTTGAGAGACCTGAGTGCTTGCGTTATGTGGCGGATTCTAGCGCCCGACAGGCAGCTTACTGTGACCTTCTCCTTACTCAGTCTGGTGAGCGGGACGTCAGTGTGTCTGACTATGGAGTCACCAATGACTAGTGTGTCTGGCATTGTGTTTGGCCTTAAGGGCTGTGACTGTTTGACACTCTGACTGTGAGGTCTATGTGTTGCAGGTGTTGTGTTCTGAGGTGGTGGTTGTTTGGGTGTCTGCTTTGGTGGCCTCTGCTGTTTTGGTAGATTTTTGATCAGAGCCTCCGAGTATGTCTTTGTGTGTTTATGTGTATGATTTGAGGTTGTAATGGTACTATGTGAGACTGGGTCTATAGTGTGTGTGGTGACCTTCTCCTCCTGACTGGTCTTGCCAGTCCTATGTTGAGAGAGCTCAGCCTCCAGTTTGGCCGTATAGTTGCATCTCGCATGTATTTGTGTTTTGTGGGAGGAGGAGAGGGTTGTCTGTACATGAGGCAATTGTAACATTGCCTCAATATTCCCAGGTTCACCAGCTGAGCAGGAGAGGACACTAGCAACTGATCCCTCGACATGCTAGAAGGATAGACAAAAACTTTAAAAAGATTCAGGGGACGTGGGTGACCGAGAAATGGGGGGTTGCCTTTTTGGGGTACTATCTATGACAAGAGTGCCGTATCAAGGTAATAAGTACTGTAGGAGCAAGTGCTAGGTTTAACAGATAGAGAATAGTCTACTTGGAGTCAAGTAGAGATGATCTTTTTAGTTATAGGATACGCTGATTTGATCAGTAGTATAGTTCGAGGAAGGTAGTTTTAAGGGAAAATTTGAAGAGTGGACTTTAGGTAGCCCGAATAGTTTAAACCTGCTTAACCGGCGCTGCCCTAGTGTGCAACAGTGGCAGCTCCGCGCTAACGCGCGTTTACCGCGTTTTATACCAGGGGGCTGGAAAAAGCTAGAAACTGGCCCAAAACGACCAATAAACTACTAGTTACTGGCTGAAACCTCACAAAACTGGACAAAAGGCAGCTCAATGCTTCCCACTCCCACTGGTAAGCAAGGTAACTTCTTCTCCCCCAAATAAGGCAAGGAAACAGTACACAGGAACTACAACCAAAGCCCAGGAATCAGCAACTCTGAAACTGGACTAAACTAGTAAAGCAGGAAAAACAAGAGATATTTTTTTTCTTTTTTTCTTTTTTTTCACAAAACAGGCAGAAACAGGTACAGCAAACACTTATAAATGCTATGAATCAGCTACTATAGCTTACACAGAAGAATTTGCTACAAATACAGTCAAATAGTAACAAACAAGGATTCCAAGTGCAATATTAAGTTAAATGCAGTAAAACAGCTTCAATGTAACAGAAAGGCAGGCGAAATACAGTCGCTAGGTATTCAGATGTGGAAAGCAACAAAAAATATACTTAGTATCAAGAAAAGTCGCTTATTCAGCTCTCTGCAGCCTGGATTACTCTGCTGGCCCACGTGGAGTCTGTGCTGAGTAGGTACAAGCTGAAAAACACGCATTTACCGCGTTTTATACTGGGGGCTGGAAAAAGCTAGAAACTGGCCCAAAACGACCAATAAACTACTAGTTACTGGCTGAAACCTCACAAAACTGGACAAAAGGCAGCTCAATGCTTCCCACTCCCACTGGTAAGCAAGGTAACTTCCTCTCCCCCAAATAAGGCAAGGAAACAGTACACAGGAACTACAACCAAAGCCCAGGAATCAGCAACTCTGAAACTGGACTAAACTAGTAAAGCAGGAAAAACAAGAGATATTTTTTCTTTTTTTTTCACAAAACAGGCAGAAACAGGTACAGCAAACACTTATAAATGCTATGAATCAGCTACTATAGCTTACACAGAAGAATTTGCTACAAATACAGTCAAATAGTAACAAACAAGGATTCCAAGTGCAATATTAAGTTAAATGCAGTAAAAACAGCTTCAATGTAACAGAAAGGCAGGCGAAATACAGTCGCTAGGTATTCAGATGTGGAAAGCAACAAAAAAAATACTTAGTATCAAGAAAAGTCGCTTATTCAGCTCTCTGCAGCCTGGATTACTCTGCTGGCCCACGTGGAGTCTGTGCTGAGTCCCTCCTTCTGTTGTATAGCTTATTTATGGGCGACGACCACCAGATTGGTTTCTTATTTTTGGAGGAGTGCATCTTGGTTTTATTTGGGATGTCTCGATCCATGCATCCCTGTAGATGCTCATAAAATGCACTTGTAAATGATTCGGCAGATTGTATAGCATTATCCTAAAGCAAGCATGCTTTGGAACTTTCCACTGTGGTCTTGGGAAGTGTGAAGTTTGCTTTTGAAAATGTCTTCACAGTGGTTTCCTTGATTGGGGGGGGGGGGGGGTGATGTGGATGTCCAGTGTGATTACTTTATCATCTGATATTACCAGCGAGGGGTTTATCTCTGTTGTGGAACACTGGTACCCCATATGTTGGTGATGATCACGTCCAGTATGTTATCACCTCTAGTGGGCGTGATGACCAGCTGTTCCAGGGCTTTTGAGTTTTTAAACTCTAGGAAACATTGGGCAAAGAACGTTGTACACAAGTAATTCTCCCACTCAGTGTTTGGGTAGTTGTAATCTCCTCATATAATGGTGTTTGATAGGACCTTTGTATTTTCCACTGTTCTCTGGAATACTGAGTGAGGTTCCTGAAACAAGGTAGGTGATCTGTAGCAGGCTACAATCTGATATCAGCTTTGCCCAATGTTAGTTGCACTTGCATGGTCTCCAAGGCCTCATGCTGTGCCACTAACCTGAAGGTGTGGGTATCCATAAGGTAAATGGATACACCCCTTCCTTTTGTATTTCACTCTGGGCTTTGGGGCCAAAGATCAGAGGGATTGTGAGTGTTTTACGTGGAGGATGTCAAACAGCTCTGTGTTTGACATAGCTTTGTATGTTAGGCAGAGATCACCTCTGAGTAGGCGATATGCGAGAGAGTACAGCTGGAGCATTTTGAGACGGTCTGTGTATGGCATGTATTTCAGGCCGCTAATGCTCTTTGTGAGGTATTTCTGCAGGCTTTCCAGTTGTAGATGTGATGTGATGTACATAGCAAAAGGGACATTGTACTCTATTATGGATCTAGTGAGTGATGAGTAGAGGGAAACAATGTCCTCTTCTATTCTGCATGAGACACCTTTTGTGATGAGGTGTGCCACGTAGAAGGATTTCCTGACTACTGTGGGGATGTGATTATCACAGGTGTGTCCACTGTCCACCTGTGACCCAAGGTCTCATCATACTTTCAGTGTTAAGTATACTACCACCTATGTTGTAGTTCATGGCTACAAAATTTTTACCAAAGGGGATGACAATGCACTTATTGGTATTGAGCTTGAGGCCATGGCTTTGACACCAGGCATTTGTCTTAGTGAGGCCCTTTTGTAGGATGTCCACATCTTTAGTATTTACAATTATGGCTCCTAGTTTGCAGTCATCTGGAAACTTCATTAGCCACAGACCTTCCATGTTAAAGTTTACTTCAGGGAAGTAGATACAAAACAGGACATGACCCAGGACTGAACCCTGTGGTACTGCACTCGTCACTGGTCCAAAGTCATACCTGGAGTCTGCTACTTTCACAGTGTGTGTTCCGTCAGTGAGCCAGTTGGCAACCCATCTTGTGACATAGCAATTTATACCTAGTTTAGTGGGGTTATCTATAATTCCAGAGTGGGGGATGGTGTTGAAAGCCGTGGCAAGATCTATATAGGCTGTGCAAACCACCTTACCCTTGTCTACGGTTCTGGTGACTACTTCAATGTAGTCTATCAGGTTTAGGAGACATGATCTGCATTTTACAAACCCAACATGGTTGTGGTCCAGAGTTGGAGATTACCAATGTCTTTTTTTATAAGTTGTATGATGATACATTCCATGGCCTTGCAGAGCAGGCTTATCAGGCTAATGGGGCGCTAGTTCCTGGGGTCCGTGGTGTCTCCACCCTTGTGTAGTAGGATAACTGTCGCTGTGCACCATTCAGCAGGCACAAATCCTGAGGTGAGGCTATGACTGAGCATGGTACGTCGGTGTGGTGCCTATTCGTTCTGTCGTTTGTGTAGAACACAGCCTGGGAAGTTATCTGGTCCCATGGATGCTGTGATACTGGCTTTGGAGAGTGTTTTTTACCTGTACAGCCGTGATGACAGCAACTTTGCAGTCTTCCGTTATAGAGATGTGCTCTTTCATGGGTGAGAGGGGGGTAAAGTTAGCACTGATCCTATCTGCCAGTATGTTGGCAATATCAGTTTGGTCTCTATATTTAGTGCCATTGAGCTGTAACTCAGAGCAGATCTGAGTGTTGCCATGACATGGACCTGTCTGTTGGGCAGAGATCTCCTGAGTAGACAGTATGCAACAGAGTACAGATGGAGTTAAATTCAGTCTTGTTGCACAGGGCAACTGTTTGAGGCCAGTAATTCTCTTGCTGAGGTACTTCAGTGGTCTTTTCAGCTGCTGCAGGTGCCTAGTCACATTCATCACAAGTGTGTTGTGGTACTCTCTGACAGGTCTGATGAGTAGAGGGAACCTCCTTTGACTTGCATGCAAAGACCTTGGCAGCTTGTGGGAACACACAGCATGATTATCTGACCACTTTGTGAATGTGTTTCTGGAAGTAGAGATTACTATCCATGTGTCCATAGATCCCTTATCACCTCCATATTTAGGATGTTGGCACCTGTGTGGTATTTGTATGACTGTAGCTCGAGGCCATGATTTTGACACCACATCTGTCTGACTGAGACCCTTTTTAAGGATGCCTCTGTTGTCCTAAACATCGATTATGACAACTTTTTGCAGTCATCCACAAACTTTGCTAAACATAGCCCTTGTGTATTTTACTGTATTTCTGAAAAGTATACACCAGACAGGAGGGGTCCCAAGACTGAGCCATGGGGGACAGCAGTTACCAGCTTGAACAGGAGACCACAATTCTTACCTTGTGTGATCTGTGCCCCAGTTGGCAATCCATCAGATGACATACATATTTATGCACAGGTTGTTGATTTTGTGGATACAACATGTGTCTGGGATGTTGGAAAAGGGCTTTTCAAGGTCTATGTGGGACGTGTAGCTCACTTCATTGATGTATGTCCTGGGTGACTGCCTTGAAAACAGTCTAGCAGGTTTGGGAACCATGATCTGCTCCTGACCAAACCAAAATTGGTAGGGCTGGGTGTTTGTAGGCTCCCAATAGCTCTGTTTACGAGTTCCATCATGATGGACTTCATGGCCTTGCAGATCAGGCTTAATAGGCTTATAAGACAATAGTTACTATGGTCTGTTGTGCACCAACACTTGTGGAGTGTGCCAAACGTTGCTGTAACACATTCAACAGTTTCATATCCTGTAGAGAGGGTGAGACTCAACAAACTGTTCAGGTGCAGGGTCTGTTTGTTCTGGAGTTAACTTATGACACAGCTAGAGAAACAATGTAATCCCATAGGCACCATGTTTTCAGGTTTGGAAGGAGGTGTTTACCCATTCTATATGTGATATCTGTGCTTTCACAATCTCCAGGTATGATGATAGGGCCTTTTGTCAGTGAGAGGGGGTATGTATGTATGAGCCTGTCTGACAGGATGTTGCAATGTCAGTCATTTACAGTTTGCACTGACTCAGGACATATACGAGTGTACATTGCTATTTATGACATAGAGGAAGAAGCATCATGGTTCTCTATGGACTCCTTCACAGATTATTTTGCCAGAACATGGACTGGATAATGTTTGGAGTGCACATTGTTTATTCATGATACTGATTGCAGGTTTATCGATCTTCTTTGCTTTTTCACTTTCTGTGAACAACTTAAGTACTTGTGGTACATAGTTTGATTATGACAGGGTTCCAATATATTATATGTGTCTGTTTTCATATAACTGTGTGCAAAAGGCAGGATTGGTGAAGAGTGACAGGTTCCTGGGGTAAAAATTATGCAACTGCCAGATCTGTGTGGCCCACTGCTGTACTCAGACATGGCCTAAGTGTGTGAGCATGCCCAGTATAACCTTTCAGTATGTTGTTGCCTGACATTTGCTTTGTTCATTTAAGTGTGTGAGCATGCCCAGTATGGACATATATATTATATGTGTGTGAAAAATCAAGTTGTTTTTTAATTCAGGGCTCACCTTTGTGTTGTACATCGACAGAAAGCACGCTGTGCCTGCAGGGCTTCCATGAGTCACTTTGCATAGACTTAACATTTCTACATACAGGGGGGACAGCTATTATTTGCACATTTCTACCCGGGGGGGCACACCTGATTGTTACTGTGGGTGTACATAGGATGAGGGGTTCACCTGACACTTCTACACATTTGCTAGGCCTGCACCGCTACGTCAGGTACTCCATTTCAGTCTGTATCGTACTGGCTTGAGGCATACTACTGTACTACAGATCTTAGATTCCAATTTCACGTATATTAGTTTATGACTTCATAGCCTACCCAACCCACATCACACTGCCTGGCCTACTGTTATCTGTCTGTATAGGCCTGGGGGGAAGTTCAGAGGGCATGATACAGCATTTGTTTGTGTTTGCGTTAGTCTACAATTATCCTGCTGTGTCTGTGCCAGTGAAATGCTGTCATGGCTTAGTGGTTCAGTACTGTGACTATAGTGCACAGTATCCTGAGTTCGAGTCCTGTCACTGCTTTTTATTTTTCTGCTGGGCAGACCTGAATGGTTAAGGAACAATAAAGCAGGTGTGAGAGTGTTTACCCGACTTTGCCCAATGTTGCCAGATGTTGCCCGACATTGCGCTAGTTTGCGCGGTGCACAGCTCCGCGCAATTGTGCTTAAATATGCTAAATAGTGGTAAAATGTGCTTAGCACTGCTTTATATTGCTTAAAATAGGGCAATCATGCCTCAGGTGGTGCTGCAGGGCTGCCTATGTCGGACACATAGTACACTCCCTATACATGTTTGAAAACAGGTAGTGTCAAGTTAGGCATCCCTTTTATTGTATGTGCGAGTCAGAGAGAGGTGTCATTTCCAGGGTTCCTACTGAGTCAGTGTATGTGCTCTGCATTGCCTCTTTGCCAAGGCCAAGGCATACTGGGCACACCTCCTTCTGCTTACTGGGGCAGGCTCAGGTTGTTCCTCCGAGTCACGCTGTGCCTGTGCAGGCCATGGCAATGATGGGGGACTGTTTGGCCCTATCCCATGCTGTTCCTGCTGCATCTGATTTTGCAGGATCATATTGTGTAGCATGGCACATACCATGACAAACTGGGTACATGTAGCTGGGGAGTACTGCAAGGCTCCACCAGATGTGTCCAGGCACCGGAACCGTGACTTGAGCATCCAAAACACACACTCAATAATGTTTCTTGTTTGTGCATGTGCCTCATTGTAGAGTTCTTGTTTGGGTGTGTGTGCATTTCTGATGGGTGTCATCAACCACGGCTCCAGTGCGTATCCAGCATCCCCCACTAGGTGACCGTCAGGGATGTCCCCATTGGCAAATCTCTGGTACAGCTGCGTCAGATGCCAGATGTGGGAATAGTGATAGCTTCCAGGGCAGCCAGCACACACATTCATTATTATGCCCTGGGCATCGCACACGACCTGGCAGTTGATGGAGGGGAAGCCCTTGCGGTTGATGTAGACTCTACCCTGCTCAAGGGGTGGTGCTTTGATTGCACCACTACCTCAGGGTATTCTGCTATTTGGTGGAAAAGACGCATATTGCTGGCCAATGCCTCACTGGAATTGGGGAAATATACGTGCTCACAGACATGTGCTGACATGGCATCCAGGAACTGGTGCAGTACCCTGGATGCAAATGCCTGTGAAACCCCCATCATATCACCAGTTGGTCTCTGGAAGGTACCTGAAGCTAGTATTCGTAGGCCAACACATACCTTGGTATCCACTGGGATGGGTTCCCCTCTGTTGGTTCTGTGTGTGAGGCGTGGCCGGCATGGCTCAACAATTTGCTGCAGGAGGTCTCTGTCCACTCTATAGCGCTCCACTATCTCCAGCTCATGTAGCCCCTGGTAGGTTACCCTGGGTCTGTACACTCTTCTCAGTCTCCTCACTGTGGGTTGTTCAGCAACATTCACATCACCACCACCCTCAGCACCTTGCACATGTTGGTTTAGGATAGCAATAGCAACCCCTAACATTTTCTGACTTAAGCTTTTTAAGTTTTCACTCTTTGCATACTGCAGTGTTGCAGAGTTCTTGGGGAAAAAACAGGGTAGACTGCTGTTTGCAGAGTTTAAAGTGCTGGGCTGGGCTAATCTACTGCCTGTGTAATTGGCTAATTCTGATATATTTCACCTGGCAGCTCTGCTAGTTCTCCTTGGTTAACTTCCTACTACTACTTTTCCTTCCATTTTCCCTTTGTTTCCACAAGGGGCAGCGCCGCGCAAACAAGCGCAAACGCGCTTACACGCTGTGTGCCCATTTGCAAGAAATTTCAGACATATCCACGGCGTACACCTTTGGTTTCTTGTTTTCAGCTAGGACAACTGTAGATACGCCTCTTGCAATCCTGAGCAACTCGGCGCAAACACAAGCCACTGTGCTCCAATCAGCTTACAGTCTTTCAGACATACCCCCTCATGATGTCACCTATCTTCTACTCTACTACTCCCCTACTCCTACACTTACACTCTAGGGACATGGCTCACATGCCAGGGAAAATTGGGATTCACTATCCTTATCCTCATTTGCATAGGATTGCCTACTAATGCTTGGTTACATCTCTCAAACTGAGCTTCCCCCCCTTGGCAACCACTACGCAGTGGCCATGTTGTTTTTAGCCTGCCATTCACCTGCATGGCAAAACAAGCTTTTTAGTTAAAATGCCCACTTGCGGCTATTTTTCACTTTTTTTCATTTTATTTAAAGCACAGCACATTTGCGCGCCGCTGCGCTACGCTTAAACATCGGCGATCGGGGGAAAAAATGGATTTTAAGGATTTACAACATTTGCAAATGCCAATGGCCTTATATTTGGCCATAGGCATGCTTCCTCAACTAGATGCATCCTTTATTTGGAGCTGTCATAGCTCCGTTTAGCTATTTGCAGAACGGTACTCCGTTACCAACTGAGTACATTTCTGCAAATAACACTACTCTTCCACGGACAGGTTACTGTTTCCTGGATCGCAAATTTACCTCATTTGCATAGCTTTCAGCAGCAAATGAGGTAATTTGCATACCATAACACTGTTCGTGCAAGAGTAGCTTTAGAAGCCCTCATGCACGCCGCTGCCGGCTATTGCTGAATCGCTCGGCAGACATATTGCCTGTCTGCCGTCTTACACTACTCTTAGACTCCGTGCAAGCCTTCGTGAATCCAGCCCACAGTATATATACAGTCTCAATGCATGGAAAAAAAGTTATGTACTTACCATAACATTCCATCTGAGGAGTTGGACTTCATTTGTCATCAACCTGTGGGTTTCGAATCCGGACCGGATCCGAGACGGCAGTTTCATCAGCATCAGATCCAAGCTCCAAGCTCCTCCCCTTACCCATAACACCACTGCACCTCCTTCCTTCCCTCATTGACCAGCAAAAACCTGACCCACCAGAAAACACAAGAGGGCCGCAAAGACACCATCTCTTAGACACTTCAGATGAATGAACCAAATAACGCCGGGGGAGGGAGGGACGGTTGATGACAAATGAAGTCTAACTACTCAGACGGAACGTTATGTTAAGTACATAATTTCTTTATCTGAAGTAGTTAACTTCATTTGGTCATCAACCTGTGGGACAGAATCCCCAGCTACCATAACCTTGGGAGGCCCTCATGAAAGATATTCCGGAGCACCGCGGAGCCAAAGGATGCTCTGCATCTGGAAACCATGTCCAGTTGATAATGAGAAATGAAAGTATGAAATGAGGACCAAGTAGCCGCTGAACAAATCTCTTCCAAAGGTATTCTGGACCAAAAAGCAGCTGACGTAGCCATGGACCTGGTAGAGTGGATAGGAACCCTCCCCGGAATAGGCATACGTTTATCTTTGTAAACCTGCAGAATGCAAGGGGAAATCCACTTGTCAATTGTCACCTTGAAAACTGGTTTGCCTAGAAAAGGTCTGGTGAAGGACAGAAACAATTGGTCAGACCTGCGAAAGGACCAAGTCCTGTGTAAGTAGAAAACGTAACTGCCTATGTACATCTAACAAATGTCGTTTATATTCCCCCTTGTTTTGAAAATTTGGAAAAAAGACAGGCAGATTGATTGATATTTGATTCTGAAGCCACTTCAAGCAAAAAGGAAGGATTAGTCCAAAGTGAGACCCTGCCTTTATGAAAAACCATATAAGGGGGTTTAGCAGATAATGCTTTAAGTTCGGACACTCTCCTAGCCAAGGTGATAGCCACTAGGACAGCTGTTTTCCAAGACAAAAATTTCAAGTCCACAGAGGCAGCCGGCTCAAACAGAAAAGCAACCAACGCCTGTAAAACTAAGGTAAGATCCCAAAGAAGAGAGGGGTCCTTAACCTGAGGCCTTAAAAGAAAGGTCCCTTTAATAAACGTTTTGCAAAGTCTGGAAGAAGCCAAGGACCCCATGTTTTCACCTACATGGAAATTAGAAATGGCACCCAGTTGAACTCTCACCGAAGAGCTGGCACCCTGCTGGAAAAGGTGTGCTAAAAATTCAAGAACCGCTGGCAGTGAAGACGTAAAAGGATCTAAATCCCTCTAAGAAGCCAAGACTGAAAATGCTTCCACTTAATACGGTAAACTTTTCTGGTAGATGACTTATGGGCTGCCACCAGAATAGATCTAACAGGAGAAGAAAGTCTGGAGTCCTGGAAAACAATGGAACTGGAGCAGCCAAGCCGTGAGCTTCAGACTGCACAGGTCTGAAAAGGGAATCCCCAATGGCTGCGAAATAAGGTCCAGAATAGGATCTAAGATCCATGGAGGAGCTACCAGATGAGACCACAGACAGGGGAACCATATCTGGCGAGGCCAGAATGGGGCAATGAGGATGACTCTGCTCCATAAACCGACGAGCCTTCTGTAAAACTTTGTCATGAGGGGTAACGGAGGATATGTATAAAAGACTGGGAGGTCAAGCATGAACCAGAGCGTCTCTGGGGATTTTCCCCTGAGGGGGGAATCAGAGCAAAGAACTCGCTGCACTTCGCGTTGGAAGGAGATGCGAAGAGATCGCAGTAAAGCCAACCCCACTCGAGGAAGATCTGCTCCACCACACAAGGATTCAGAGACCACTCGTAAGGCATAAGCATAGTTCTGCTAAATTTGTCTGCTAGTATGGTGGACCGACAAGGAATGTGCGTTGCTATCAGAAACAAGTTGGTGGAGATCGCCCATTCACACACTCTTGGCCTCTCGACAAAGGGGGTAGGGATCTGGTTCCCCCTGTTTGTTGATGTACCAGACCACCGATATCTGAATCGCAAAAGTTCCTAGAGGAAGAGAGGCATGAAAGGCCTGCAATGCTAATAAGATCACCAGAATCTCTAGAACACTGATGCAGATTGGTCTCGTTTAGGGACCACGTGCCTTGGACTGTCCTGCCCAAGCAATGCCCCCCCCTAGTTGGGAGGCATCCGTGGTCACCTTGGCTTGGGGAGGGACTGCAACAAAGGACCTTCTCTACTATCTCCGGAGACTGAAGCCACCAGAGGATAGATTTCCTGCACACCAAGTCAATGGCCAATCCAATAAAGACTAATGGAATGCCAACATCCACTGCAGAACCCGCATGTGAAGACGAGCACAAGGAAGAAGAGTGATAGTGGCTGCCATGGATCCTAGGGCTCATAACACAGCCGGGGGAAAAGGATATTGAAGAATCGCGAAAACATGAAGATTTAGGCTCCAAACCCTTTCTGAAATCAGAAAGCCTTTGGATTGCAATGAGTCTATTCTCGCCCTTATGTAGTCCAAGACCTGAAACGGTTCTAGAGAGGTCATTTCTATAAGGTGTGTACTAGGCTAGTGGCCCTGGAGCCTTTACAAGCCTAGCCCATAGGATTACCCTGGCATCGTGTCACCCAACCTTAGTTCCTAGTGCCTCTGTTGAGCAGAGCCTCCGGAGTGATCCCTGGGGTGAATTTTCTATTTCCCATCCACGCATCAAGATTTCTCTTGAAGTGGGCCAGTGAGGTACTTTGCTTGACATGTATGGGAAGTCTGTTCCATTGCATGGGCAGTCTCTGGGTTGTGAACCTGTCCCTCCAGCATGTTCTGTTGATTGTGGTAATGAGATTGAGGTCTCTGGAACCTGTTGTGCGGAGGGATTGCGATTTTCTTAGATAAATAATTTCTAACAGAGCTGAGTCAGACATGGCTTTGTAAGTCAAGCAGAGATCGCCTCTAACTAGGTGATATGAGACAGATTAGAGCTGGAGTTTTTTGAGGCTGTCCATATAGAAGTGTTTAAGGCCTAGGATCCTCTTTGTGAGGTACTTTTGCGGCCTCTCCAGTTGTTGCAGGTGTCTAGTGAGGTATATGCCAAATGGGGCGTTGTACTCGATGAATGGCCTAATGAGGGAAGAATAGAGGGAGACAAGGACCTCTTTCTTCCTGGGTGCAAAACCTTTAGTAATGAGATATTTATAGTGATGCCCAGCAAGTCTGACAACTTCAGGAAATAATCCCTGGCTTGACAGAGTAGATGCCTGGTGGGAGCAGCAAGGAGCCAATAGTCCAGGTAGAGAGAGACCTGTATGCCCTGAAGCCTCGGATGAGCCGCTACTGCTGCCATGACTTTGGTGAACACCCTGGGGGCTGTGGTGAGACCAAAGGGTAGGGCCCGGAATTGGTAGTGATTGGCCCCTAGCCGAAAGTGGAGAAATCTCCTGGGGGCGTCTGTGCATCTTTATATGGTAGTACGCATCCTGGAGGTCTACTGAGCACATCCAGTCGTTTTCCTGCAGATAAGGCAGGATGGACTGTAAAGTGACCATCTGGAACTTTTCTTTGGCAACTGACAGGTTCAAAGTGGAAAGGTCGAGAATCGGCCTGGAGTCCCTCATCTTTTTTGGCACCAAAAAGAACCTGGAATAAATGCCTGATCTGGACTGATCTGGGGGGACAGGCTGGATGGCCCGTTTGCTTAGCAGCTTTTCTACTTTTATCGCTGCTGCCTCACTTTGCGCAGTTGGAATGTCTGGGAGGTGCTTTGGGGAGAGGACTGATCTGGGGGGACAGGCTGGATGGCCCGTTTGCTTAGCAGCTTTTCTACTTTTATCGCTGCTGCCCCACTTTGCGGAGTTGGAATGTCTGGGAGGTGCTTTGGGGAGAGGGGCATGTCACCAAGGGAAATGTGTAACCTCTGGATATTATTTGGAGCACCCAACGGTCTGTTGACACAACTCCCATGCATCAGGTGCATAGAAAAACAGCCCCTGACTGCCTCCAGAGCAGAGCAGTCGGCAACAGGGCTGCTGCGCGGGTCTGTCCGAGAACGGTTCGAGACCCAAAGTTCTTGAGACCCCCCCCCCCCGACTGCCTCTGGGCCAGCATCTGTCTTCTCCCCATCTGCCTCTAGGGGAAAAGGAGTCCGGACTGTCCCGGGAATACTGAGACTTCCGGAACCACATCTTTTGCCCCCACTGATTTCTGGAGAAGGATCTTTGGGGGTAAGAAAAGCGGATCCCGAAGGCCGACAGTGTCTTCCCGTCTTTCATACTCTGGACTAGTGTGTCATGGTCCGTCTTCTCAAACAAGGAAGAGCTATCATGGGGAGCATTCACAAAAGACGCCTTGAAGGGTTCCGCAAAATTACATAGCCTGAGCCAGGCATGTTGCCTCATAGCAATACCGGACCTGGCTGCCTGTGCCGCTCCTTTGGTGACATGGGAAAGGAGTCGCGTGGACATAGTGATAAACTGCTTTCAGAGTGGCATTTCACGTAGCGAATGTGTATGTTTATCGTCTAGTGACATGGACTCTGGGGGAGACGCAGTGAACTCTTTGATCAGGTCATACTGCCGTGTGGTAACATGGGCCATATAGTTCAGCGCCCTTATACAAAAGGTGGCTGAAGGATAGGTTCTCTTTCCCAAACCGTCCATCGCCGTAGACTCTCGGTCCGCGAGATGGATCGTGGAACTCTCCTGAGCCAGTTCCTTCTTCATGGCAGCCACTACCACGATGGCATCCACTGGGGACCCTTTGTTCCAGCTCAGTCTATATACCGGGGGGGCTCAAGATTTTACCTGGACGTTTTGGAATTGGCTCCATGACGTCCGGCTCTTCCCATGCCCTGGTGATAATGAGGTCCACCAGGTGGTCTGCGGGGTGGGGGTGGGGAACACCCAATAAGTAGATGGGCCCATGTCGAATGCCTCCAGAAACACCGACTCGTCCGAGGAACGCTTGCGGGCAGACCAAACTCCTCGCTGGCGCAGGATCTCCACGATGTCTCCAAAGGAGACATCCTACTGGGGGTGATCACGGGGAGCCTTCCCCTTCCTCCAAGTCGATATCCTCTGTGAGGGACTCGGGAGAGTCCAGGTGCCTACTCTTGCACTTGCGTTTGTGAGGAACCTCTTTGGTGGAGCTTTCCGGCGATGACTGATGAACAGCCTGTGGTTCCTCAAGGGGAACACTCTGGGGCATGTCGAGCACGGGCTGTCCCTCCATAGGTAGAATGTCAGAAGACAAACCCAGAAGAGAGGGGATTGGGGTGGACTCCCAGGAAATGGTAAGGGGGTTTCATCCATGTGAGAAAACCCTCTCCACCACATCAAATGCAGAGGGGGGGGCAAGCCTCCACCGAAAGAGAGGATGCTCTCCCTGGATCTGACACAGGATCAGAGCAGAGACACTGAGGGGTAGGCTGTGACCAGACAAGGTTGGAGAAGACTGAGAAAAACCCAACCCCTCGGATCAGATGCCCAGACTATGGCTTCGAGAGCTCGGATCAGACTTGTTCAGACCCGACACACTCAAGGTAAAGTACAGTTGTGTACACCTAACAAAAATGTGGATGTTAGAGTGTATTCACTGTTGCAGTTATCACATTTGGGTTATCCTTGCCAGGGTTGCCCTCGGCTGGCCCAAATACCACAGACTTAGTATTTCTGCGTTGGTTGCTGTCGCTTGAGGACTGACGTCAGGTTGTCAGTAATATAAAGTACGGCAACCAACGGCATTACATCAGTTTTTCTTGCCTTAAGCTGTCAGGAGCCTCCAAGTAGGAGGTCAGGCTCTGGTGGAAGAACCCCACAAGTGGAAAATAAATACCAATATGTCCCTTGTAAGGAAAGGAGAACAATAAGGAAGAATGGTAATAAAAGGAGAAAGAGAAGAAAGGGGGATGGAAACCAGGACTGCAACAGTGAATACACTTGAACATCTACATTTATAGCAAGTGTACACAACTGTACTATGTTCTTCGTGTTTCACTGTTGCAGTCATCACATTTGGGTTGATTCCCAAAGCTGAGGAAATGGGTGGAAGCAGTTAAGGAAACTAGGGGCTGGCTAGGATGCCCTGCAAGACTGCAGAGGCAAACCCTGCCCTGGATTTGGAGAAGAGAGGCAGGTGGTAATGCTTGGTAAAAGTGTGAACAGATGTCCAGGTGGCAGCCTCCAGGATGCACCTGGTGGGGACTCCTCTGAGGAAAGCTGCAGGTGGAGGCTGCTCTGCTGGAGTGTGTCCTGACTCCCTTAGAGGGAGGCTTTCCATGCCATTTGTAGCAGAAATAGATGCAGTGTGCTATCCATTTAGAAATGGTTTGTTTGGAGATGGCTTTGCCTTCTGCCCATGTAGCAAAGCTAACAAGCAATTGGTCAGACTTTCTGAAGGATTTAGTCCTGTCTAGACAGAATCTGAGCTGTTTGTGCACATCTAGATAGGGAAGAATCATTTACCCCTTGTTCTGGGGATGAGGAAAAAAGGTGGCCAAATGAATGGATTGCTTGAGAGCCACACTGGACACCACCTTGGGCATGAAGAATGGGTTAGTTCTATGGGACACCCTGTCTGCATGGAAGATGATGAAGGATTCCACAGCCATGAGTGCTTGCAGCTCAAAGACTCTTCTGGCTGAAGTGATGGCCAGAAAGAATGCAGTCTTCCAGGAGAGAAATATTAGCTCTGCAGAAGAAACTGGTTCAAAAGGGAGCAGGGTGAGCTTTTCCAATACAATGTTAAGGTCCCAAGCCGGTGTTAGTGCCCTTCTGGGTGGCCTCAAGTTGCTAGCCCCTCTTAAGAACTGTTTGATCAAAGTGCGTGAGAAAACGGGCTGCTCGGTGTGAAAATGAGCAGAAATAGCAGAGCATGAATTTTTATAGAGAAGAAAGAGAGGCCACTGTATAGTAGGTCAGCTAAGTAATCCAAGATGAGAGGGAGGGAGGGAGGGCTGTTCTGTAATGGCACCCTTAGCCTGGATCCAGGTGCAGAATCTTTACCATTTATCAGCATTAGACTTTCTGGTGCTAGGGCATCTGGCCTCATGAATAACATCCGGAACCTGTTTACTGAGCTTGGCAGATTGGTTTGGGGTTTGGTTACGGAATAAGCCAAGCTGCCAAATTGAGTGTCTGCAATTGTGGATGCATGAACTCCCCTTCCCTCTGGTTCAGGAGGTTTGGAATCTGAGAAAGATTCCATGGAGGCAGCAGGGGACAGGCTGAGCAGCAAGGGGTACCAGTGTTGCCGGGGCCAGTCTGGAGCTATAAGAATGGTCCTTGGTTTATCTTCCCTTATTTTGAGCAGTACCCTGGGGATGAGAGGTAGGGAAGGAAAGGCAAAGACCAATAGATTGACCCATGGGAGGGACAGGGCATCCACTTTCCAAGCCATGCAGTGATGCTCTCTGGTGCAGAATTTGCTGAGCTGATGGTTGGTGTAGGAGGCAAAGAGGTTGACCTGCAGGGTTCCCAATTCTGCGTTATTAGGGTGAATGCACTTCTGCTGAGTTGCCACTTGTGTGGGTCCAGAAGACTTCTGCTTAATTGGTCTGTCAGAGATGAGAGAGGCTGGTAGGAATTGTGCTACCAGGTGTAGTTGCAGGGCAGAGGCTGTGTGCCAAAGGGTCATGGCCAGCCTGCATAGAGGGTAGGAGTGAGTCCCTCCCTGTTTGTTTATGTACCACATCACAGTGGTGTTGTCTGTTTTGATCAGGAGAGCCCCTGGAGGGAAAAGGGGCTTGAAAGCTATCAAGGTGTGCTGCACAGCCATCATCTCTTTTGATAGATGTGCAGAGGGATTTGCTGTGGACTCCACTGGCCCTGTATGCACTTGCCGTCCAGGTGTGCACCCCAAGCATAGACTGATGAGTCTGTGGTGAGGGTCTGGGTGGGGGTGGGAGGTGGGAGGTGGGGAGAAAGGCAGTCCCTTGTTGAGGGAGCATGCTGCAAAGAATTATTTTCTAAAGCAATGAATTATAGGTAGAAGAGTTCCCAGGTCTTGAGAGTGCTGACACCAAAGGCTCTTTAGGTACCACTGACGTTTCCTCATATGCAGTCTGGCATATGGAACGAGTAGTATGCAAGATGCCATGAACCCCAGAGCTTGCAGGATTTTCCTTGCAGTTAGCTGGGGCCTGGTGGCTAGTTGAGACAAGTAGGTTGTCAGGAAAATGTGTTTCTCTGGTGTAAGGTATGCCATCTGGGATGCTGTGTCCAGACTTACTCCCAGGAAGATTATCCTTTGGGTAGGCACCTGCTTGGATTTCTTTTCGTTGATTGTGTACCCTAGAGAAGGTTAGGAGGGTCTTTATAAAGGCCAGGTGCTAGAACAGCTTTTCCTGGCTGTCTGCCTGAATAAGGCAGTCGTCTAAGTATGGGTAAATCTGAATATTTCTTTGTCTGCAAAAGGCAATGGCCAGAGCCAGAAATTTTGTGAAAATTCTGGAAGCAGAAGATAAGCCAAAGGGAAGCAAAGAGAACTGAAATTGTTGAGATCCTGCCCTGAACTGGAGATATTTCCTGCATGATTCCCTGACAGGAATGTGGAGTTAGGCTTCTTTTAGCTATAGGGTGGCTAGCCAAGCGTCCTTGGAGTGCATGGGTAGCAGCTGTTGGTGGGTGAGAATTTTGAGTTTTGGGATTACCAGAAAGGTGTTTAGAATGGATAGATTGAGGATGGGGTGCCATATGCCCTCTATTTTGAGTACCAGAAATAGTTAGGAGTAGAAACCTTGGCCTATCTGTTCTGCAGGAACATGCTCTATTGCCCTCACAGAGAGCAGGGAAAGGATTTGCTTTTGAGCCTCTGCCCATTGATTTAGTGGTAGATCGGAGAACCCTTTTGAGGTTGTAAGGAAAATTTTTATCCCTGAGAATGTTCAGAACCCAGTGGTCCTTGGTAATGGTGGCCCAGGTGCTGGAGTGAAATGAGAGTTTTCCTCCTAGGGGCAAGTGAAGGTGGGTAGAGGGAGGGGGTGGAGGTGGTGAGTCATTGTGAGTTCTTACCATAAGGGGGTGGTTTAGAACTCCCTGGTTCTGAAGTGGAGGTAGTCCACTGCTTAGATCTCTGCATTCCCTGTGGCTGCTGTCTGGGGGGGGGGGGGGTCTGCTTCCATGGGGCCTAGGACGGGTTGGTTTACTGGGGGCCTAAAGAAGTGACGCAGTAAGAGTGGAAGTCTCGGTGTGGTATTTTCTTTCCACAGGCGAGACAATTACTAACTTTTTCTGACATCGGTTAGTGCAAGAGAAAAGGATCCCCAACAGGGTACTTAGCTTTAGAAGACTTCAACTTCAATTCGGTAGACGAAAACTCAGGTAGCGGCCGACCGGCACTCGTGCGAACTGCTTCTGCTTCGGGCTCCACGGCAAGAAAGACTGACGTAATGGCATTGGCTGCCTTACTTTATACTACTGACGTCAGTCCTCAAGCGACAGCAACTGATGCAGAAATACTAAGTCTCTAAGTCTCTGGTATTTGGGCCAGCCGAGGGCTACCCTGGCAGGGATAACCCAAATGTGATGACTGCAACATTGAAACATGAAGAACATCTGCCGGTGTCGAGGTAGACGGTACCATTGGCGCCGGCCCCCTGACTCTGGAACCTCTCTGATCCAGGGACTCTGATACCAGAGGACGGATCAGAGAAGGAAAATAGGGGCAAACAACAGTAGTGAGCTACCCCCTCCAGAGGGAGAGGGTGCCAGCAAGACCCTCATCTGCAAATGGGTGCAAAGCAACCTTCGCATAACTCTGTCCATATCGGCTTCCTATAAACTTCTTAGACCTGGAAAAGGCCACCGACACTGGCTGGAAAGAATGGTATACGGAGGCCATAGGAGGAGGCCAAACCTCCTCAGGCTCTGGGGAAAACCTTGGGGGAAAGGAGCAGAGGGGAAATCGGCCTGGTATCAGCAGGTAGCTTGGAAGGAGGACCTGCTGGATCTGAGCAGTCCAGGGATCTCTTCCTTCCCTTTTCTTTTTCTCTCTGTTTCCTAGACTCCCTTTCCTCAGGTCTGTGCTCACTGGCCTGGGTGGGGAGGACACAATGGCCAAGGTAGGTGCGGTCGCATTTGTGTCAGCAGAAACAGTAAATGAGGCGGTGGCTGCCTTTGTAAAAGGGAGAAGCCCTTTTAAAATCAGCTTGGCTCTGCGCTCTTTCTGGGCCCTGGGGTTAAACCCCGCCCATATGGAGCAGTCGAAGGACAAGTGTGCTGCCCCCAAACATGCAACACAGTGTGTGGCCATCCGCCGGTGACAACTTCTGGCCACACACTGTGCATTTCCTAAAGATAAACTTCTTTTGAGCAGACATCATCCCTCCAAAAGGTACAAGGTACCAAACGCAGAAACCAAACACACACACGAGGCGGGAAAGGGGAAGGTCTGCACTAACTACACTACCAAACAGAAACTCTACTCTGTAATTTTTTTTTTACCTAACTGAGAACACGAAGGGGAGGTGAAGGAAAAAATGAGGCAAAGATCTACCCAAAATCTCTACACACACACCAAAAAATACCCCAAAACTGTCCTACCAGCCTGGAGCTCAAGGGATCACGTTGTAGGCGAAGCGGCGGAAAACGAGATCTGGGGGAAGGAAGGAGGTGCAGTGGTATTATGGGTAAAGGGAGCAGCTTGGAGTATGGATCTGATGCTGGTGAAACTGCTGTATTGGATCCGGTCTGGATCAGAATCGCACAGGTTGATGACCAAATGAAGTTAACACAATGGTACAAGTTATTCACAAACATTACACATCAACATTGTGCATAATTTGATCAATGAGGATGGAATTAGCTAGGTAGGGTAGCAGTTCTGATAGTTACTTGTTGGAGTTTTGTAGCCAGAAGCAGCTGAATTCAGCAAGTTAGAGAGAGCTAAGTAGTGATATTGTAGAGGGATATGGTAATGGATCAGGTTTTAGGAGGTACTATTTTGGCTTAAGTACATTGCCAGAGAGAAGAGAGGTGTGCTCTGAGAGACTTCTTAAAGAGAGCAGGATTACTGATTGTTCTGATAGAAGGTGGGAGGGCCTTATTATATATAAAAAGGACACATCGATCAAAAAAAAATACTGGAATGAACACATACATATTGGAGGAGCAGTATAGAGTATTCAAGGGCATTTCAAATGTGATTCGAAAAATGTTGTATATATTGCTTGCTGTGATTTATGCCCAGTATTTTACATGGGCAAAGCCTCCAAAATATTTAAAGAAAGGATATATGAACATTTATTAGATATTATACAACAAATGCCCTTTACTGGCATATAGCACAGCATCCTACTCTTGGCTTCAATTTACTTTTGTGGAACAGGTTGTTTTTGATACCAGTGATTATATCTAACAAAAGAACATCTTGATAAAATGAATTAAAGTGGCAATTATGTTTGAATGCCACAAGACACCTGGTTTAAATGACGCATATTCTGTAGCCCACATTTTAAAGTGAAAAAGACTTGATGTTTAGCATAGTCTATTCTAAGCTATTTTGGATGGATGGTTTCCTTTAAACAATTATGGACCCATAATTTTTTTTTTTTTTTTTTTTAACTATTTGAATTATGCAAGTAGATTTTATTGGTTGGTTTTAATTAACAGCTGTGGTTCATTTAAATACTCAGTGAGTATTAATTGTGTCATTCTGATGAAGTTCCTGCTTTTGTGAATGAAAGCGCTTACTAAATTGTAGTCTTTCCTTAGAGGGTATTTCTGTCTGTCCAACTGCCAACACACAGGATCTACATTTTGGTTGTGTTTTTATTATCCTGAAGTCTTGTTTGTGTTTATTAGTTTGCTATGGATTGTCAGGTTGGGAAAGACAGTGTCTTTGAAACGGAGGAACCTGGATTTCGGCTGAAGTGGGGGACAGAAGTCAATAGTCATAAGGAGGCTGAGTTATCAGGAAAAGATTTAAAACAATTGCAATCCCAATGAGACTTTTCTTGAATCTCCCTTCATTGGTATTTTTACCTTTCAAAGATAGTTCATGGTCCTTGCAGAAAAAGGGACCAGTCTTACCAGCATAGATGTTCTTCGTGTTTCACTGTTGCAATCATTACATTTGGGTAATAATGCTGGCAGATTGCCCTCAGTCGGCCTGAATTCCAAAGTCTTGGGTCCTGCGTCGGCTGTCGTCACCCCTTCCCTGACATCAGGTCGTCAGGGGTATAAAAAAAGCAGCCAATGCCATTTTAGTCTTTCTTGCCGCGCGGTGCCTGAAGCAGAAGCAGTTCGCAAGTGCCGGTCGGACGACTCCTGGGATTTCCGAGTTCGAATTTCAGATCCAAAGTCTTCTATAAAGCTAAGTACCCTGTTGGGGAAACTTTTTTCTTGCTCCAGAACCGATGTCAGAACAAATTAATAATTGTATTTCTTGTGGGAAGCAAATAGGCAAGGAATACAGTAAGAATGAAAGTCTTTTTTCATTCTTACTGTATTCCTTGCCTAGGCCCTGATCATAACTTTCTGGGTTGTCGGTTTTGTGCTAGATTTAACCAATGCACTATTAAGCGTCGGTATGATTTTGCTTTAAACTACTTTGGACGCAGGTTTAATTATCCAGAAATGTCATGGGAAAGCCATCAGACTACCGGAGTTCACAAAAAATGCAAAGAAAAAGAAAGACAGTCGAGGCCCAAAACCGACGACGAAGCTTCTCCTAAGCCAGTCGCCGGTTCTCAGTGAGGCGCTTTTGCAGCCCCTGACGACCGCTACAGACTCCCATGTGGAGTCGGTCATGCCGCTGGAAACTCAAGGTATTGGAGCCTCAGACGCTAATCCTTCAGATGGGTCTGGAGCTGCTGAGCAGGCACCGGCTTCTGAGGGTGTATTCAGACCCACACATCTTTACATTAAACCGACTTCAAAGGCAAAGACTAAAGCACCTTTAATGGCAAAGAAGCAAACTCAAGAGCCACGTGGACAGGCCTCCATGCCAAAAAAACAGATGCTCAAAATGGCCCAAGACTTGATTACCTTGATCAGGGGTTCCCATCCCACTCCTGATAAGCGGCCTAGGCAAGATATGAATCTTCAGATCAGGTTTCCATTTCTTCTGATTCCTCTTCTGATCAGGAATATTCTCCCCCCCCCCCCCTCCATGAGGATTCTGATGCTGAAGACTCCATACCTTAAGCTTCTCCTCCCGAGGACTATTCTTTTGGGGAAACCTTACATACCATGAGGGAGCATTTTCACTGGGAGAGCCAAGATTTTTCAGAATCTAAAAGGAGGCTCACGGATTTCTTGTTACTACCTCAGCACAAGCCACTAGTCATCCCTCCTGTGTTAGACAGTGTAGATTGTGTTTTTGGAGTCTAGCCTTACCCCTGACTCCTTGCCTCCAGCTCCTGTTAAGCCTGACAGATATTACAGGGTTCCTGACTCACATAAATTCCTTTTTAAAAACCCTGCTATAGACCCAGAAACTATTTCTCAGGGTCCCAAGGGAGTTAAGGCTTCCACTGCAAAAAAAAAAAAAAAACCCTACCCCTTCTGACAGGGATTTCTAGGGCACTGGATAGACGGGGAAAAAGGTTTACACATCTGCTACCTTGGCTATAAGGGCCTTAAACTGTCAGTTTCATATGCTCAAATATCAGCAACATCTCATGGCATTGCTTAAACAGAAAATGTTGTTAAACTCAATGTGCAGAAAACAAGGAAATGCAGGATATATTGCATGCAGCTGAACAAGTTGGAAAGCATACTTTGCAATGTGGTTTTGATTCTTTAGAGGCCTCCTGCAGGGCCGCAGTTGCAGGTTCTGTAATTAGAAGGCATGCTTGGTTAAAGGAATAAAATCTGCCTGATCATGTTAAAGTTAAATTATTAGATGCACCTTTACAGCATGATACTTTGTCTGGTGTTAAGGCAGAAGAGGTGTTAAAGAAAATGGAGGACAGGGCTAAATCTATGCAAACGGTCAAAGATTTCTTACAAGTACAGCCGCCTAGGTTTAGTAGACACTGGCCAACAAAGAATTGATCCTTTCCTGTGTCAGACAGACCTCAAAGGGGCAGACCCAGACGCCCTAGAGGCAGATCCCAGGAGCAAGGTTCATACAGGTCAAAGCAATGGGGCGCTTCTATTTCCAAAAGTGGAGAAGACAAATCACAACCTTACTGGGCTTTCGGATATTGACAAAGGCTCTTGCCACCCCCATAGTGCCTTTTTTAGGCAAGGCTCAAAAGACAAACCCACCTCCATAGGTATCACAAGGGATAAGAAACTAAGAGTAATGCTACTCAACGCCAGACGTCTAAACCTCAAGATGCACGCACTCGAAACTCTCCTTAGCATGAGAACTTTGATATCTGTGCAGTAACAGAAACCTGGTTCAAGGCTCCTGAGAGCACCCCAGCACTACCAGGTTATACCTCATACCATGCTTTTCGGCCCCAAAAGGACCGAACCACAAAAGGAGGGGGAATATCAATATTCATCAAAGATACCCACACCTCCAGGTTGGTGGCACAGCACGAAGCATCAGAGACGATCAATGTGCAACTAACAGTGGGTAAAACTGCCTTCCAGTTTATAGCCTGCTACAGACCACCCTCCCAAACCCAGGAACCCCACTCGGCCTTCCTGAGAACACTGGTAAATATGAAGGTCTCTGCAAACACCATTACATTGGGCGACTTCAACTACCCAGACATAGACTGGGAGCATTACTCTAGCTCCAACACCCTAGCCCAAAGGTTCCTAGAATTTAACTCAAATGCTATGGAGCAACTTGTTACCACTCCCACAAGAGGGGAAAACATACTGGACTTGATCATCACCAACATGGGGACTCTATGCTCCAGACCAGAAGTGTATCCCTCACTGATAAGAACAGACCATAAACTAATCTCACTGAATATTCACATCCCGACCCCACCCCCTGCCCAGAAAACCACAGTGAAAAACTTCTCTAAAGCAAATTTCACACTCCTCAAAACCGAGGTGGAATCCTTCAAAGCCCCCGGACCTGTGGAAAATATGGCCCAGACCACAGAATCCTTTATAAACGCATTCTATGTACACCTTCAGGAATGCATGGATCATGCAATCCCAAATAAAACCAAGACCTAATCCTCCAAAGGCAGACGTCCTGTCTGGTGGACCCCAGCCATAAACAAACTATACAATAGAAGGAGGAAGCTACTACATGATGGAGCAAAATCCCAAAAAGGGAAGGGATCTCTGATCACTATTAGCAAAAAACTACAGGCAATCATAAAATCATCTAAGGCCAGCTTAGAGAGAAAAATTGCACTGGACACTAAGGATAATCACAAGGCTTTCTTTAGTTATGTCAGGAGCCTGGGTGGGAATTCCCAGATATGCTCAGAATTAGTCCAAAATGACAAAAAATACACCAACATCCTAGCTGACAGGTTCAGCGCAAACTCCCCCCCCCCACCAAAAGGGCAAATATGTATCCCAGCAGTGTGCTGCCCCCCTGACATCTCAGATGCTCAGGTAAGAGCCGCCCTCTCCAAAGCAAAAAACACAGCATCAATGGGACCAGACGGTGTCCCGGGCTGCGTCCTACATGAACTCCAAGAAGAGCTAAACCCAAACATAAAACTACTGTTCAGTCTCAGCCTTACTACAGGATATGTACCCAAAGAGTGGCATACAGCAACAGTGGTCCCTCTCCACAAAGGTGGTACCTCAACGGATCCCGGAAACTATCGCCCCATAAGCCTGACTGGCTTGGTCTGCAAAGCTATGGAAAGGATCATCATGGACCTCATAAATAAAGATATTGGGGACCTACAGACACTGGATCCTACCCAGTTTGGCTTTGTTAAGGGCAGATCCTGCCACTTAAACCTGGTCGATTTCTTTGAAACAGTCACCAAAGGCCATTGACGAGGGGAAGGTGGTCCACACAGCCTACCTGGACTTCGCAAAAGCCTTCGATACAATAACCCACTCGGGCATTATAGATAAGCTCACCAGCTTAAATATAAACCTCTATGTCACTAGATGGGTTGCAAACTGGCTCAAGGACAGGACCCATATGGTTAGAATTGCTGGAGCCATGTCAGACTCCAAACCAGTTAACAAGTGGCGTCCCACAAGGCTCAGTCCTGGGACCTCTCTTGTTCGGTATATATTTCTCGGATGTACAGGCCAACATGGAAGGACTGTGGCTGACCAAGTTCGCAGATGACTGCAAACTGGGCGCCATAATAGACTCTCCAGCCGACACAAGCATCCTCCAAAAGGGCCTAATAGAAACAGACAACTGGTGGCAGAGCCATGGCCTTAAGCTAAATGCCAAAAAGTGTATAGTCATCCCCTTTGGCAAAAAAAAAACTGCCCACAAATTACCACATAGGTGGTAATCCATTAAGTACGGAAGAAGTAATTAGGGACCTGGGGACCCAAGTTGATAGCAATCTCTCATTTGACAACCACGTGGCCAAAGTGGTCAGAAAAACATTTTATATAGCCCACCTAATCATGAAGGGATTCACATCTAGATCAGGGGAGGTCATTGTGCCTCTTTATTCATCCCTCATCAGGCCCATAATTGAGTACAAGGCCCCTTTTGGGATGTACCTTACCAGACACCTGCAGCAACTGGAAAGACCCCAAAAGTACCTCACCAAGAAGATCAAAGGGCTCAAACAGATTGCCATATGCTGCCCGCTAAAAAAACTCCAGCTCTACTCAGTGGCATACCGCCTGCTCAGAGGCGATCTGTGCCTGACGTATAAAGCCATGTCCAACCCGGAATTAATGGACATGCTGTACCTCAGAAAATCCAAATCCCATCGAGCTATGCGCTCGAGAGACTTGAACCTCAGCACTGAAATAAATAGGACATGCTGGAGGGACAGATTCATAACTCGGATGCTCCCTTCACTCTGGAATAAAATCCCAGTCCAGGTTAGGCAGAGTCCCTCATTGACCCTCTTCAAGAGGAATCTTGATGAGTGGATGGGAGATCGTAGGTTTACCCCGGGTATCACTTCTGTGTCACTGTTAGACAGAGGCACAGTATACTAACCTCGAAAAAGGGCATAGCAAAATTAATTTAAAATGGGTGGCGAAAGCCAAACACACTCTGGCTAGGCTTATAAATGCCCTAGGGCAGACAGCCTAGTATGAACTTATGAACCTATGAAACAGTCCCAATGACTACCCCCTGCCTGCACCAAGCACTTATTTCCTGGCTGCACTCTTAGGGGGAAAATTAGCACTTTTTTCTCAAAATTGGAGCATTATAACCCAGGACAAGTGGGTTCTAAATATTGTGTCGAAAGGCTACAAGTTCAATTTCCATACCCTGCCAAACGCAAACAGCTGGCCAGACCTGCCAAAAAATCAATGGGCAGAGGCACAAAAACAAGTCTCATCCCTCATGGACATGAGGGCCATTCAACAAGTGCCAGAGCAAGAGCGGGGACAAGGATTTTACTCAAGACTGTTCTTGGTACCCAGAAAGGACAAGGCCTGGAGGCCAATACTGGACCTGTCGATTATGAACACATTCCTAGATATACCAAAATTCAAAATGTTGACTTTGCAGCAGCTTCTGCCCATGCTGGGCAAGAACGCTTGGCTTGTAACTTTAGACCTAAGAGAGGCATACCTGCATGTCCCAATCAGACAAATATGCAGAAGATACCTCAGATTCAAGGTTGGCTCAATGCATTACCAATTCTCTGCACTGCCCTTTGGCTTATCTACTGCGCCCAGTGTCTTTACAAAGTGTCAGGCACCAGTAATTGCTTACTGCAGACTAAGAGGAATACAAATATATCCTTACTTGGACGACTGTCTCATTCAAGCAGAGAACAAGGACATCCCTCTACAGCATCTGGCATTGGTGAAAAAACTTCTAACATGCCCAGGGTACACAGTCAACAAAAAGAAATCAAAACTAGTACCCTCTCAAGAGATAATATTCCTGGGTGCAAGCTTAAATACAACTGCCCAGATGGCTTATCTCACGCCAGACAAACAAAGGCAACTGACTACCTATTTCAAAATGTTAGCTACAAAGGCCCAGATATCTGCAAGAAAAATTCTGCAGGCTTTGGGATTCATGGCATCCTGCATCCTACTAATTCTGTATGCAAGACTGTATATGAGGAAACTTCAATGGTACCTAAAAAGTGTTTGGACTCAACATTGCCACAGCCTGGAAACTATAATTACTCTCATTCCCTGTCTGCAACAGGAGTTTCGATGGTGGGCGAAGGCTCGTCACCAAAACAAGGGACAGCCATTCACATTACCCCCGCCAGGCAGGCACTAACAACGGATGCATCAGATTATGCCTGGGGGGGGGGGGGTTAGCCCACATGGCAGGAAGATGCATTCAGGGAACATGGTCCTCAAACCAAATGCATCTACATATCAATCAAAAAGAGATGCTAGCTGTTCAAAATGGCCTGACAGCCTTCAAAGACCTACTTCATCCAGGACAACTACTGATAAAGGCAGACAACACCACGGTCATGTGGTATATAAACAAGCAGGGAGCGCACATTCTTACCCCCTTTGCAGACTAGCCATGACTTTGTGGGACACGGCACTGACTTACCAAGTACATCTGCAGGCACAATTCCTGCCAAGAAGGAAAAATACTCTGGCAGACGAACTAAGCAGAAACCTCATGGATCCCCAGAAGTGGCAGCTGGATCCACAAGTCTTCAGCATGAAAACAAGGAAATGGGGATGCCCGGACATAGATCTATTTGCCTCCCCTCACAACTACCAAAATAAAGAGATTCTGCACAAGGATTTATCACAGACAAGCATGGAAAGTGGACGCCCTATCCTTCAGCTGGAAAAACCTATCAGTATAGGCCTTTCCCCCTCTGCCTCTCCTCCCCCAAGGTACTCCTAAAGGTCAGACAGGAGAAGCCAAAGATGATACTGATTGCACCAGACTGGCCCCGCCAGCACTGGTACTCAATATTAAGGAGCTTGTCAATGCCCAGCTTGGACCTTACCTCAAGTACTGCATCTACTGTCCCAGCAAAACAATCAGATCCTACACAGCCAACTCAGGACTTTAAACCTGGCAGCATGGCGGATAATGTAGTCGTACAAAACACACCTCTCAGCAAAGCTGTGATGGATGTCATTTTGGAAGCCAGAAGGCCTAGTACTAGAAAATCTTATGCTGGAAAATGGAAGAGATTCTGTGCTTGGAACCAGGCACAAGGAACAGATACAGTTGTGCCAAATATTCCTCAAATTTTACAATACTTAACTGAGATGCTGGACAAAGGCCTATCTTTCTCATCTATTAAAATTCATGCCTCTGCCATTTCTGCTCATTACAATACAGAGCCACCAATCTTTTCTCATCCCTTATTAAAACAGTACCACAGAGGAGCCAAAAATTTAAGGCCTCCAAGGAGATCACCAATGCCTGCATGTGACCTCAACTATGTCTTGGAAAAACTCACCCTGCCTCCTTTTGAGCCAGCTGCTACTGCTGATATAAAGTTTTATCTTGGAAAACAGCTCTGCTCCTAGCAATAACTTCTGCAAGATGAGTTTCAGAGCTACAGGCACTCATGGCGGTGGAACCTTTCATCATTTTTTTTATCTGGAAAGGGTCTCCCTGAGGACAAACCCAACATTTATGCCTAAAGTGGTGTCCAGTGTGGCTCTTAACCAAACCATTCATCTGCCAACTTTTTATCCAAATCCACAGAACAAGGGGGAAATAATTCTGCATTCTTTGGACGTACACAGACAGCTTAGATTCTACTTGGACAGAACCAAAGTTTTCAGAAAGACAGAGCAATTACTAGTGGCATATGCTGCAGGATCACAAGGAAAGGCCATCTCTAAGCAGACTATTTCAAAGTGGATAGGCCACTGCATTTGTTTCTGCTACTTATACCATGGCAAGCCAGTGCCTAAGGGCATTAGGCCACATTCCACCAGAGCTGCAGCCACTTCAGCAGCCTTTCTCAGGGGAGTACCAACTAAAGACATTTTAGAGGCAGCTACTTGGAGTTCAGTGCACACCTTTACAAAGCACTATCATCTGCCACTCTACTCTAAATCCAGGGCAGGCTTTGCCACTGCAGCTCTGCAGGGTCTCATAGCCACTCCGAATGCGGTTTAGCTCCAGCCTCCCAACCACAGCTTTGGGAATCTACCCAAATGTAATAACTGCAACAGTGAAACACAAAGAACATAGTACAGTTGTGTACACTTACCATAAATGTAGATGTTTGAGTGTATTCACTGTTGCAGTCCAGGTTACCCACCCGCCATCCCCCCATTTCCTTCTGATGGAACCTATCTTTCCTTCTCTGATTTATACAACCTATGTGGTGTATTTGCTTGTGGATGAAGGCAAAGTTTATATTGCTGCATGTAATTTTATATATACATATAAATGTTGGCTACCCTTTTAGGGGGCACCTGACATCTGGGGCAAGAAAAACTAAAGAAAATGGCATTGGCTGCTTCTTTTATACCCCGACGACCTGACGTCAGGGAAGGGTGACGACAGCCGATGCAGGACCCAAGACTTTGGAATGCAGGCCGACTGAGCGCAACCTGCCAGCAGGATTACCCAAATGTAATGACTGCAACAGTGAATACACTTGAACATCTACATTTATGGTAAGTGTACACAACTGTACTTTTCTCTAGAACTTGGAACAGCAGAAAGACATTTGCTTAAATTGTCACATGACCTTACTGCTCTCCTACAAAGTCTTAAATTCTGCAGCAGCAGAGCTAAAACGATGCTGCTTATCCAGATGTGAGTCCAGCTTAACTTTGATATCAGGTGAAGGCTGTAGCCTAAGCCACAATAATCTATAAAGAACAAACTCAATAGCGGCTGCACTAGAAGTGGCATTAGCAGCATCATAAGAGCTGTTTAATATAAATGCCTAGCAACTTGAGAATCAGAGTTACAAAGAGACAAGGCAGAATATTTGGTGTAGGAATTCTCCACATCTGGGAGGATATTCTCCAGATAAAGTAAAATAGATAAAGTAAAATAGACAAAAGATATCCAATCATATGGGTTTGATAACTGGAAATGATAGTGTGGCAGAGATGTACACATTTTTGCCATATCAGTAGCTCTGTTATCTTTATCTATGAGCAAAACATTAGATGAAGGAATGAGTTATGTGGGCTTTTCTGTGGAATGGGAAAGAAAAGCTGGAGGTAGAATCCCATTGAAGAATAAATAACAAAACTTTGTGTGCGTACCTCAAAAAGTACAACGAAATCCAAACGGGAATACCGCAAAACAGCCCCAAACTGACTCTGCAAGCATTTGAACAAAAGTGCACTGGTGATGGTGTTGAATGAAGACAAGAGATTAACAGGAACAAAACTAAATTTTAATACTGATCTATCGTTGAGGGGGGTAAAGGGAAAGTGCTCATCAGAGTTCATTCAAGTAAGGCAAGGTATGAGAATGAGTGGAAGGAAGGGAATGACAAAGAAAATACTTAGAGTGGAATAAGTGGAGTTGATAAGAAGGAAGGGGGGGGGGTGTCATGACAAAACATGGATGATAAAGTAATGATCATTAAGAACTAAGAGTAACATGCCCCCTGGGAATGTGAGGGATACTTCAGATGTTTAAGGAACACTTATTTCCTTATATTTTTTATGTACAGCTGTATGGTGATGTGCATGAATATGGATGATGTACTTAATTTCAAAGAATATTCAATAAAAACATTAAGTGGAAAAACATACTGACCGACCCACGATGACCACCAAGCAGTTACAAAGCACTTAAAAAATGGTGGTCTCAGTACTGTGCTGGGCCCATTATCTAGGATGGTAAAGACTGAGTAAACCATTGGTAAGTCAAAATTACTAGAGTTGGACCTATACTACCCCTCTTAGTGATCACATATTACAGACAAGGCAGAACTTTTCTAGGCTATTGGTATTAAGACAGATTCCAGATTTATAAAACAAGCAATGTCTCGCTCAACATGGATCAAATGGTGGAAATTTAAAAAGGGTAATTGTGAGGTGGAGTTCAGGGAAGAGTTAAGACAGGCACTGGCTGACGGTGAAGAGTTACCAAACAGCCGGGTAACTACAGCATAGCTAGTAAGGGAGACTGCTAGAAAGGTGCTTGGTCTGACATCTGGACAGAGGAAGGACGACAAGGAGACATGGTGGTGGAATGAGGAAGTACAGGAGACTATACAGAGAAAGAGGATGGCAAAGAAGAAGTGGGATTGTCAGAGAGATGAAGAAAGTAGACAGGAGTATAAGGAGATGAGGTGCATGGCAAAGAGAGAGGTGGCGAAGGCTAAGGATAAGGCATATGAAGAGTTGTATGAAAGGTTGGACACTAAGGAGGGAGAAAAGGACCTGTACCGATTGGCTAGACAGAGGGACCGAGCTAGGAAAGATGGGCAGCAGGTTAAGGTAATAAAGGATAATGAGGGAAATATACTTACAAGCAAGGAGAGTGTGTTGTGCAGATGGAAAGAATACTCTGAGAGGTTGATGAATGAAGAGAATGAGTGGGAGAGAAGGTTGGGTGATGTGGGGATAGTGAATCATGAAGTGCAATGGATTAGCAAGGAGGAAGTAAGGATAGCTATGAAGAGGACGAAGAAAGGAAAGGCTGTTGGTCCAGATGAGACAGCTGTGGAAGCATGGAGGTGTTTAGATGAAATAGCAGTGGAGTTTTTAACCAGATTGTTTAATGAAATTTTGGAAAGTGAGAGGATGCCTGAGTAATGGAGAAAGTGTTTTGGTACCAATTTTTAAGAATAAGGGTGATGTGCAGAGCTGTAGTAACAGAGGGATTAAACTGATCAGTCACAGCATGAAGTTATGGGAAAGAGTAGTGGAAGCTAGGTTAAGAAGGGACATGATGATTAGTGATCAGCAGTATGGTTTCATGCCAGGAAAGAGCACTACAGATGCGATGTTTACTCTGAGTGTTGATGGAGAAGTACAGAGAAGGTCAGAAGGAGTTGTATAGCGCTTTTGTAGACTTAGAGAAAGCATATGACAGGGTGCCTAGAGAGGAATTGTGGTATTGTATGAGGAAGTCGGGAGTGTCAGAGAAGTATGTAAGAGTGGTGCAGGATATGTACGAGGGTAGTGTGACAGCGATGAGGTCTGCAGTGGGAGTGACGGATGTGTTTAAAGGTGGAGGTGGGATTACATCAAGGATCAGCTCTGAGCCCTTTCTTATTTGCAATGGTGATGGACACATTGACAGACGAGATCAGACAGGAGTCCCCGTGGACTATGATGTTTGCAGATGACATTGTGATCTGTAGTGAGAGTAGGGAACAGGTGGAGGAGACCCTGGAGAGATGGAGATATGCTCTAGAGAGAAGAGGAATGAAGGTCAGCAGGACTAAGACAGAATATGTGTGTGTGTGAATGAGAGGGAAGATAGAGGAATGGTGAGGATGCAAGGAGTAGAGGTGGTGAAGGTGGATGAGTTTAAATACTTGGGATCAATACTTTAGAGTAATGGTAGTGTGGAAGAGGGAGAAAGAGTACAAGCAGTGGGGGGAGAAGAGTGTCAGGAGGGATTTGTGACAGACTAGTACCAGTACGAGTGAAAGGGAAGGTCTACAAAAGGGTAGTGAGACCAGCTATGTTATACAGGTTGGAGACAGTGGCATTGACAAAAAGGCAGGAGTTAGAGCTGGATGTGGCAGAGTTAAAGATGTTAAGATTTGCACTGGGTGTGACAAGGGTGGACAGGATTAGGAATAAGTATAGGGTCAGCCCAGGTTGGAAGGCTTGGAGACAAAGCCAGAGAGGCAAGATTACGTTGGTTTGACATGTGCTGAGTATATTGGGAAAAAAGATGCCAAGGATGAAGCTACCAGGTAACAGGAAAAGAGGAAGGCCTAAGATGAGATTTATGGATGTGGTGAGAGAGGACATGCAGGTGGTTGGTGTGACAGAGCAAGATGCAGAGGACAGGAAGAAATGGAAGCAGATGATCCGCTGTGGCGACCCCTAACGGGAGAAGACAAAAGATGATGATGAATGTCTCTCTCAACATTGTTGGTAAAAAAAAAGAAGTTATGTCCTTAGCATAACTTTCCATCTGTGTTGTCGATCTTCAATCATTCTTGACTGATGGGTTTGGTTCCAACCTCTCGTAACTGGCTCAGCCGTTATACATAGCTCACGCCAGCCAAAAACTCTCGAGCTAAGGCTCTATCCACAATATCCCTCTTCCCATTAACACAGATAGAGTTTGCAGTGAAGTACAGCAAATACAGAAGCCCCGTCTAAGGTATAACTTTCCAGGACCAGGTCTGATCCTGCAGAAGTCTGTTGGAGGGGGCAGGAGGGTGGGATGTCAAGAATGAATGAAGATCAACAACATAGATGGATGTTGTCAATCTTCATTCATTCTTCACTGATGGGACAGATCCTGGGTGGCCCTAAGGAAGCATGTTCCCCGAGTACTACAGAGCCAAAGGATGCCCCTCCCCTGGAGATGTCCAATTTGTAATGAGTGATAAAGGTATGAGGAATGGCCCATGTTGCAACTGCACATATTTCTTCCATAGAGGGCCTTGGAATGAAAGACCTCTGTAGTGAAAACAAATCTGGTAGAATGTGCCCTAACCATAGTAGGCAGTTTGATATTTTGATTGTAGACCAAGTTAACAGCCTCCAAGCCATTTTGATAAGGTAACCTTTGATATTGGTTTGCCCACTCTGGGTCATGAGAAGGATAGGAATAATTGGTCTGATTTTCTGCAAGATTTTGTTCTGTCCAAGTAAAAAATGTAACTGTCTGTGGATGTCCAGCAGATGCAAACAGTATTCACTTTTGTTTGAACAATTTGGAAATAAGACTGGCAAGTCTATAGACTGGTTAATATCAGATTCTGATACCACTTTGGGGAGGAAGGACGGGTTGGTTCTTAGGGACACACACTTTGTGAAAAATGATTTAAGGATGTTTCGTACACAAAACTCGTAACTCGGAAATTCTTCTAGATTTGATCGCTACTAGGAAGAGGGTTTTCTAAGACAAAAACTTGAGGTTGCAAGTAGCTACTGGCTCAAAAGGCTGTCAAACTAGGCTTTGTAAAACTAAAGTTAAATCCCGTGGCGCTACAGGATCTTTGAATGAGGGGTTTAAATGCACAGCGCCTTTAAGAAACATTTTGCATAAGCAATGAGACATCAAGGAATGATCATCACATCAGTCATGAAAATTGGAAATAGCTAAATGAACCTTAATTGTAGAGGTAGAGGCTACTGTTTCAAATAAGGTCGCTAAATACTACAGGACCTTATCAACTGATGCTGAAAAGGGTGCATGTTGTTCTGTGCAGGCCCAAATCGAAAATCCTTTCCATTTGTTTTGGTAAAGCTTTCTGGTGCACAGTTTGTGGGAAGCCAGAAGAATCCTTTGTACTAAAGAGGTTAAGTTATTCTGCTTGGCAATTACTGGAATTGGAGATACCAAGCAGTCAGCTTGAGATTTTTGAGATTGGGATGCACCAAGCCCTGAAGGTGAGACACTAGGTCCATAGCTGGGTCCAGAATCCAAGGCAGTGAACCAGTTGAGGCCAAAGAAAGGGGAACCAGATTTGGTAGTGGCAATAGGGTGCAATGTGAAATACTTTGCTTCTCAACCTTGGCTTTACTCAAAAACTGGAGAATCAATGGAACAGGGGGAAAGGCAGAAAGAAGTCCCGGGGACCAATTGAGGAGGACTGCATCTCTCAGGGACTCCCCTTGAGGGGGAATTAGGACAAAGTAGCTGCTGCATTTGTTGTTTGTCAGAGAGGCGAACAGATTGCAGCACAGCTGCCCAAATGAAAAAAGATCTTCATTGCTATGTTGTGGTTGACAGACCACTCGTGAAGCAGGAGGATGCATCTGTTCAACTTGTCCGCAATCATGTTGGAGTTCCCTGGAACATGTGTTGCTATCAGAAAGTGGTTGAAAGCGATAGCCCATTGCAAATCCTTAGAGCTTCCCGACATAGTGGGTAGGATCTGGTTCCTCCCAGTTTGTTGATATACCAGACTGCCGATACATTTGTTTGGATCGCAATTGTCCCCGAAGGAAGGACAGACTGGAACTCTTGCAATGCTAAAAGCACTGTCCTCAATTCTAGGATGTTGATGTGCAAATTGGCCTCTAGCGGGGTCCAAGTGCCTTGAACAGTCTTTCCCAGATAATACCCTCCCCACCCCATCGGCCAGAATTCCAAAGTCTAGGTCCAGCGTTGGTTGCTGTCGCCTCTTCCCTGACGTCAGTGTGCCAGGGGTATAAAAGATGCAGCCAATGCCATTTTATTCAGTTTTTCTTGCCCCAGATGTCAGGTGCCCCCAAATTGGTAGGTTGCAAAATATGCCAGTAAAAATGCATGCACAAAAATAAAATTTTCTTCATCTACAAGCAAATACACCAAGTAGGTTGTAAAGGATAGTGAAGTGTAGATAAGTCCCAGCAAAGAAAAGGGGGATGGTGGGTGGGTAACCTGGACTGCAACAGTGAATACACTCTAACATCTACATTTATGGTAGGTACACAACTGTACTATGTTCATCGTGTTTCCCTGTTGCTGTCATTACTCTTGGGTTAAATCCCAAAGCTGAGGAAGGGTGGCTGGGCTAAATAGGATTAGGAGAGGCTATGAAGCCCTGCAGAACTGCAGTGGCAAAGCCTGTTCTGGACTTAGAGTAAAGAGGTAAGTGGTAATGCTTTGTGAAGGTGTGCACTGAACTCCAGGTTGCAGCCTCTAAGATAACTTTGGTTGGTACTCCTCTGAGGAAGACTGCTGTAGTGGCTGCTGCTCTGGTGGAATGAGGCCTAATGCCCTTAGGCACTGATTTGCCATGTTGAAAATAGCAGAAACGGATGCAATGGCCTATCCATTTTGAAATTGTCTGTTTTGAGATAGCCTTTCCTTGTGATCCTGCAGCATATGACACTAAAAGTTGCTCAGTCCTTCGGAAAGCTTTAGTTCTGTCCAAGTAGAAACGCAACTGCCTGTGTATGTCCAAAGAATGTAGACTTTTCTCACCCTTGTTCTGTGGATTAGGATAAAAGGTTGACAAGCGAATGGTTTTGGTTAAGGGCCACACTGGACACCGCCTTAGGCATAAATGTAGGGTTTGTCCTCAGAGAAGCCCTGTCTGGATGAAAAATGATGAAAGGTTCCAGAGCCATGACTGCTTGTAACTCCGAGACTCGCCTTGCAGAGGTTATTGCTAAGAGCAGAGCTGTTTTCCAGGATAAGAATTTTATATCTGCTGTTGATGCTGGCTCGAAAGGAGGCAGTGTGAGTTTTTCAAAAACATAATTGAGGTCCCAGGCCGGAATTGGCGCTCTCCTTGGAGGCCTAATGTTTTTGGCCCCTCTGAGGTACTGCCTTATTAAAGGATGAGAAAAGACAGGTGGTTCCATATTGTAATGGGCTGAAATGGCAGAGGCATGAATCTTAATAGATGAGAAGGAAAGGCCTTTGTTCAGCATCTCAGTTAGGTATTGTAAAATCTGAGGGATATTTGGTTCACAAGTGTCAATGCCCTGTTCCTGGTTCCAAGCACGGAATCTCTTCCATTTTTCTGCATAAGATTTTCTGGTGCTAGGCCTCCTGGCCACCAAAATAACATACATAACAGCTTTTGAAAGAGGAGTGTTTTGAATGGCTACAGTATCCGCCATGCTGCCAGATTTAAGGTCCTGAGTTGGCTGTGCAGGATCTGATTGTTTTGTTGGGTCAGCAAGTGAGAAGTTTGAGGCAATATCCATGCTGGACCTTGAGACAAGCTCTTTAGGATTGGGTACCAGTGCTGGTGTGGCCAGTCTGGTGCAATCAGTATCATTTTTGGCTTCTCTTGTCTGACCTTTAGGAGTACCCTGGGAAGGAGAGGCAGTGGGGGAAAAGCATATACCGTTAGATTTTTCCAATTGAGGGATAGGGCGTCCACTTTCCATGCTTGTTTGTGATAAATCCTTCTGCAAAATCTCTGCAATTGGTAGTTGTGAGGGGAGGCAAATAAAGCCATGTCTGGGCATCCCCATTTCCTTATTATCATGCTGAAGATTTGTGGATCCAGTTTCCATTCATGGGGATCCATGAGGTTTCTGCTTAGTTAGTCTGCAAGAGTATTTGTTTTTCCTGGCAGGAATTGTGCTTGCAGGTGAATATGAAAGGCCAATGCTGTGTCCCATAAGGTCATTGCTCGTTTGCAGAGGGGGGTAGGAATGTGTACCTCCCTGCTTGTTTATGTACCACATGACCGTAATGTTGTCTGTCTATCAGTAACTGTCCTGGATGAAGCAGGTCCTTGAAAGCTGTCAGGGCATTTTGAACAGCTAGCATCTCTTTTTGATTGATGTGAAGATGCATCTGGTTAGCAGGCCATGTGCCCTGAATAAATTTTCTTACCATATGGGCTCCCCAGGCATAATCTGATGCATCCATTGTCAGTGTCTGTCTGGCTGTGGGTAAACTGAATGGCAGACCCTTGTTGTGGTGACAGGCTTCTGCCCACCATCGAAACTCCTGTTGTAGGCAGGGAATGAGTGCAATTACTGTCTCCAGGCTGTGGCAATGCTGAGTCCAAACACTTTTTAGATACCATTGTAGTTTCCTCATATGCAGTCTGGCATATGTAATTAGTAGAATGCAGGAAGCCATGAAACCCAAGGCCTGCAGGATTTTCCTTGCAGATAGGTGGGTTTTTGTTGCCAATTTCTTGAAGTAAGAAGTCACTTGCTTTTGTCTGGCGTGAGATAAGCCATCTGGGCAGTTGTATTTAAGCTTGCACCCAGGAATATTATCTCTTGAGAGGGCACTAGTTTTGATTTATTTTCGTTTACTGTGTACCCTAAGCCAATTAGTAATCTTTTTACAAATGCCAGATGCTTTAGAAGAATGTCTTTGTTCTCTGCTTGAATTAGGCAGTCATCCAAGTAGGGATATATTTGAATTCCTATTGGTCTGCAAAATGAAATTACTGGTGCCAGGCATTTTGTGAAGACCCTGGGCGCAGTAGATAAGCCAAAGGGCAGTGCAGAGAACTGGTAATGCACTGAGCCAGCTATGAATCTGAGGTATCTTCTGCAAGATTGTCCGATTGGGACATGCAAGTATGCCTCTTTTAGGTCCAAGGTTATGAGCCAAGCCTCCTTGCCCAGCATGGGCAGTAGCTGCTGTAGAGTCAACATCTTGAATTTTGGAACTTCCGGAAACGTATTTAGTATAGACAGGTCCAGTATTGGTCTCCAGGTTTTGTCCTTTGTGGGTACTAGGAACAGTCTGAAGTAAAATCCTTGCCCCTGCTCTTGCTGTGGTACTTGTTGAATGGCGCTCATGTCCATGAGGGTTGTAATTTGTTTTTGTGCCTCTGTCCATTGATTGTGTGGCAGGTCTGGCATACCCTTTGATCTTGGTAGAGTGTGAAAATGGAACCTGTAGCCCTGGGACACTATGTTCAGGACCCATTTGTCTTGGGTAACTATTTGCCAATTTGATGAAAAAAGTGCTAGTTTTCCCCCTAAGGGGGCTGCCAAAAGAAAAGTGCTTGGATCTGGTAGAGGAAAGACATTGGGACTGTTTCCTGTAAGGTTGTGATTTGTCTTCTCCACTTTTGGAGGTAGGAGCACCCCATTGTTTAGGCCTGTATGAGCCTTTGGGCTGAGATCTGCCTCTGGGACGCCTGTATCTGCCTCTTTGTGGTCTGTCTGACACTGGAAAGGACCAATTTTTGGAAGGCCAGTTCCTGCTAAACCTGGGTGGCTGTACCTGTAGGAAATCCTTGACAGTCTGCATGGATTTTGCTTTATCCTCCATTTTTTTCAACACCTCTTCTGCTTTAGTTCCAAACAAAGTATCATGCTGTAATGGTGCATCTAATAATTTTGCTTTAACATAATCAGGCAGAGTCTGTTCCTTTAACCAAGCATGTCTTCTAATAACAGAACCTGTGACAGCGGCTGTGCAAGAGGCCTCTAGTGAATCATAACCACATTGCAAAGTATGCTTTCCCACTTGTTCAGCTGCGTGCAATAAATCCTGCAATTCCTTGTTCTCTGAACATTCAGTATTTGTCAACATTTTCTGTTTAAGCAGTGACATTAAATATTGCTGATATTTAAGCATATGAAACTGACAATTTAAAGCCCTTACAGCCAGGGTAGCAGAAGTGTAGACTTTTTCCCCCCATCTGTCTAGAGCCCTGGAATCCCTATCAGAGGGGACAGGGTTTTTTTGCAGTGGAAGCTTTACCCCCCTGGGGACCCTGAGATATAGTTTCTGGGTCAGCAGCGGGGTTTTTATATAGAAATTTATGAGAATCTGAGACCCTGTAGTATCTGTCTGGCTTAGCAGGTGCAGGGGGGGTAAAGAGTCTGGGGACAGGCTGGACTCTGAAAATACATCATCTACAATGTCTAGAACAGGAGGAATAGCAAGGGGTCTGTGCTGAGGAAGTAGCAGAAAGTCTTGGAGCCTTTTCTTAGATTCAGAATAATCTTGGCTCTCCCAGTGGAAATGTTCCCTCGTGGTATGGAGGGTTTCCCCAAAAGAATAATCCTCAGGAGGAGAGGCTGAAGGAATGGATTCTTCAGCATCAGAATCCTCATAGGGAAGCATGGCGTAATCCTGTTCAGAAGAGGAATCAGAGGAAATAGAAACCTGATCAGAAGAATCATACTCTGTGTCTTGCCTAGGCCTCTTATCAGGAGGGGGATGGGAGCCCCTGATCAAAGTAATTAGGTCTTCGGCCATTTTCAGCATCTGTTTTTTAGGCATGGAGGTCTGAATAGGAGAATGCTGTACTTGTTTCTTTGTCTTTAGTGCTCCTTTAGTCTTTGAAGCTGAAGATGGCTTAATATATAGTTGTGTAGGTCTGAAGACACCCTCAGTAGCCGATGCCTGCTCAGTGGCTCCAGACCCACCTGAGGGAATGATTTCCAAGTGTCCAATACCTTGAGTATCCAGAGGCCCAGTCGGCTCCACGTGGGAGTCAGAAGCAGCCTGTGGCTCTGAGGTAGCACACGCCAGGGGCTGCGAAAGTGCCTCACTGAGAACCGGCGAGCCGGCGACTGACCTAGAAGAGGCTTTGTCGTCAGTTTTGGACCTCGGATGCTTATCCTTTTCCTTGTCCTTGCGTGTTTTGTAAACTCTGGTTGTTGGTTGATCAGACGGCATTATATAATTAAATCGTCGGCCAAAGTAATGAAATGCAAAATCGAACCGACGCTTGATAGTGCGTTGGTTAAATCTAGCACAAAACCGACAACTAGCAACGTTGTGATCAGGGCCTAGGCAAGGAATACAGTAAGAGTGAAAATCCTTATTAGGTATTTGCTTCCCACAAGAAATACAATTGTTAACTTTTTCTGACAGTCTGGAACAAGAAAAAAAAGTTTCCCCAACGGGGTACTTAGCTTTAATGAAGACTTTGGTTCTGAAATTCTGTTTAGAAAATCTCAGGAGTCGGCCGACCGGCACTTGCGAACTGCTTTTGTTTCGGGCACCGCGCGGCAAGAAAGACTGAAGAAAATGGCGTCTGCTGCATCTTTTATAGCCCTGGCGCACTGACGTCAGGGAAGAGGTGACAGCAACCGACGCCGGACCTAGACTTTGGAATTCTGGCCGACTGAGGGTAGCCTGCCAGCAGGATAACCCAAGAGTAATGACTGCAACAGTGAAATACGATGAACATCCACCACAGTCCAGAGAGTCACAGCTGGCACCACAGAAGCAACCAGAGCCATACAAACCGTCTTGGAACCGGCAGCCAAACCACGGCCCCAGGTGTGCAATGGATTCAAAGAAGCCGAAGACAACAGAGACCACCCCGGTGCCAAACTAAGGTTCACCATCGGCACAGAGGTAGCTGGCACAAGAAACAAAGTGGAGAGCTGCAAACCTTGAAAGGAGGTTGAAGGAGGATAAACTGGTGGAGTGCTTGGAGAATAAGCCTCAGCTCCGGGACAGAGAGAGGTCTGCACAGATGCAAGACCCGTGGATGCCAAAAGCTGGTCCAACAATCTAACTACATCAAATTCAGACATACTCCTGGAAAAATAGATCGACATTCCTGAAGGTTGACTCAAGTCTATCAACAAAGGGGCTGTGGAGTTGACCCAAGAAGGGCTCCACAGAAGGGGAATATCTAGTCTTGGGAAGTCGATTTTTGGCACCATCGGTTGCTATGCAGAAGGGGAAGCTGAGATCGAATGAGAAGTAAGTGAAGCTGATGCAGAAGCTATTGCTAATGCGAAGAGGTCATCGGCGCCGAAATAGTGGTTGGTGCCGAAGTAGTCTGTATCAGTGCAGTAACAGTCAGTACCGATGGGGGACTGAGCTACTGTCTGTGCCAAAGGTGTTGATTTTGACAATTTCGGTACTTTTGCTCTCAGTTCCGAGGAGAGAAACAGAAACTTCGACTTATGAAACTTTACTTCATGTGCCAATGGTGAGGTCGGCACAGAATGACTTCCCTTTTTTGTATCTGGCTTTGAAGATTTAGATGTCTCAGGCTTAGCGAAGGTTTCATCAAATGAACATGTTAATAAATCTTTCAAGATAAGTTTATTACATCTCTCCGCTAGAGTACATGTGCTGAAGCCCTGGCAAATTTTACATACAATGTCTAGATGGGATGCACCCAAATAGTATACGCAAGAAAGATGCACATCTGAATTGGGCATCTTTCTGCCACAGTCCTGACATTGCTCGAAACTGGATGTCCCTTTGTTTTACTGTCATTTCCAGTTTACACTCATCCACATACACAAGCATCAAACAGTATATGGAAAAAGAAATTTAGATCTACCAGCAATGGTATACCAGCAATGCCTAAAAAGGTAAAGCGCGTGAAAGAAAGACACCGATGGTATCCAAGATTACCACTGGTAAGAGGAGAAAGGGAGGGAAGTACAGTTATCAACGACGGTAACAAGAAATAATGAGATAAAATGGAGTGGGTAGAATACAAGAGAAAGCAGTCAAACACTCAGAAAAATAGCGAGGCTATCAAAAAGGAAATATAGTTAAACCTCTATTAGCAAAATCGCTAGAAAGAAGCACTAAATAAAGGCACTTAGCTGAGAGCATTGGCTGAGGCATCCAATTTTCACACTGGCAAATGAGGTCTGAAATAATGGGAAGAGGAGTATTGTAGTTATAGCCTTAGCTCGAGAATTTATGGCTGGCGCAAGCTATGTATAATGGCCGAGTCCGTCCTGAGAGGTCAGAAAGTACAGTTGTGTACACTTACCATAAATGTAGATGTTCGACTGTATTCACTGTTGCAGTCATCACATTTGGGTTATCTGCTTGCAGTAGTCGGCCTGATTATCAAAGTCTTGGGTCCTGTGTCAGTTGCTGTCATCTCCCATGACGTCAAGTAGTCAGGGGTATAAAGCATGCAGCAGATGCCATTACACGAGTTTTTCTTGGCCCAGATGTCAGGTGCCCCCCTAATGGGAAGCAATTAAATATATATATGCAAGGTTATACCTCCAACAAAAAAGCAAATACACCAAAAATCTTTTAAGCATAGTAAAGGAGAATAGAGGTATAGCCAAAAGAAGTTAGGGGGCTGGAGGGAGGGTAACCAGGACTGCAACAGTGAATACACTCTAACATCTACATTAATGGTAAGTGTACACAACTGTACTATGTTCTTCATGTTTCACTGTTGCATTCATCACATTTGGGTAGATTCCCAAAGCTAAGGATGGGAGGAGGAATTTAGATAGCATTAGGACCAGCTAGAAGGCCCTGCAAGACTGCAGTGGTATAGCCAGCTCTGGAGTTAGAGAAAATTGGCAAATGGTAATGCTTGGTGTAAGTATGTACAGAACTCTAGGTAGCAGCTTCTAGGATGTCCCTGGTGTCTGATAAAGGCTGTAGAGGTAGATGCAGCCCTGGTTGAATGTGGCCTAATCCCCTGTGGGATAGGTTTTCCATGGTGCTTATAACAGAAATGACTGCAATGGCCTATCCATTTAGAAATGGTTTGCTTTGAAATATCCTTCCCCTCTGCTGCAAATGCCACCAGCAGTTGTTCAGATTTCCTTTGAGGTTTAGTCCTGTCCAAGTAAAATAAGTTGTCTGTGCACATCTAAGGAGTGCAGTACCCGTTCCCCTTTGTTCTGTGGATTAGAGAAGAAGGTTGGCAAATGAATGGACTGATTAAGAGCCACAGTGGATACTACCTTGGGCATGAAGGAGGGATTGGTCCTGAGGGACATCCTGTGTGCATGGAAGATGATGAAAGGCTCCACTGCCATAAGAGCCTGTAATTTAGATACCCTTCTTGCTGCAGTAATTGCTAAAAGAAAGGCTGTTTTCCAAGAAAAGAATTTTAACTCTGCACTTGCAGCTGGCTCAAAAGGAGGTAGAGTGAGTTTTTCCAATACAAAGTTAAGGTCCCAGGCTGGAGTTGGGGCTCTCCTGGGTGGTTTTATTTGGACCCTCTGAGGAACTGCTTGAGCAGTGGATGAGAGAAGAGGGGTGATTCTGTGTTGTAATGAGCTGAAATGGCTGAGGCATGAATTTTGATGGAGGAAAAGGAAAGCCCCTTGTGAAGCATCTCAGTTAAGTATTGAAGAATAGGAGGTAAATTTGGCTGCTGCTGTGACCATCTCTTGAGTTTGATTCCAGGCACAGAATCTTTTCCATTTTTCAGCATAAGATTTTCTAGTACTAGGCCTCCTTGCCTCCAAAATGACATCCAACACTTGTTACTGAGAGAAGGTAACAGAGAGATCTGGTAATTAGCCAGGCTGCCAGGTTCAGGATTTGAAGCGGAGGGTGCGGAATCTGGCCCTCCTGCTGTGACAGCAGGGTAGGGGTCTGAGGCAGGTGCCATGGAGCCAGCAGTGACGCACTGCGCAAGAGGGGGTACCATTGTTGGCGTGGCCAGTCTGGTGCAATCAGTATCGTCCTTGGTTTGTCCTGTTTGATCTTTAGCAGTACTTTGGAGAGGAGAGGCAGAGGAGGAAAGGCATAAGCTGATAGATTTTTCCAGCTGAAGGAAAGGCATCCACTTTCCAAGCTTGTTTGTGGGGAGTCCGTGTGCAGAATTTGTCCAATTGGTAGTTCTGGGGGGGTGGGGCAAGGTCTATATCTGGGCTCCCCCATTTGTTTGTCAACATGTTGAAAGTCTTTGGTTCCAGTTTCCAATCGTGTGGGTCCATGAGATTTCTGCTGAGATTGTCTGCCAGTGTATTTACTTTTCCTGGTAGGAATTGAGCCTGTAGATGCACTTGGTAGCTCAAGGCTGTGTTCCACAGAGCCATTGCTAGTCTGCAGAGGGGGTATGAATGGGTCCCCCCCTGCCTGTTTATGTACCACATAACAGTGGTGTTGTCTGCTTTTACCATTAATTATCCTGGAAGAATGTGGTCCTTGAAGGCTGTCAGAGCATTCTGTACAGCTAACATTTCTTTTTGATTGATATGCAGGTGCATTTGACTTAGGTTCCATTTGCCCTGAATGCACTTCCCTGCCACGTGAGCCCCCCATGCATAGTCTGATGCGTCTGTTAAGGTTTGGGCAGCAGAGAGAAAGGTTGTCCCTTGTTTTGGTGGCAGGCCTCTGCCCACAAAAGGAACTTAACTGTCGGCAAGGTATGATAGGAACCATTGCTTTTAAATCCTGAGAATGTTGACACCACAGGCTCTTTAGATACCACTGTACTTTCTTCATATGCAGTATTGTATATGGAATTAGTAGAATGCAAGAGGCCATGTACCACAAGGCTTGCAGCATTTGCCTTGCTGATAGCAGGGTTTTTGTGGTCATTATTTTGAAGTAAGTTGTCAAATGAATTTGTTTCTCTGGCGTGAGGAAAGCCATCTGGGAAGTTGTGCTCAAGCTTGCTCCCAGGAATATAATTTGTTGACAAGGTACAAGGTGTGATTTCTTTGTTTATGGTGTACCTCAGACAAGTTAGCACCATTTGTACAAATGCCAGATGATTCAAAAGTATGTCCTGGCTTTCTGCCTGAATTAGACAATTGTCCAGGTATGGGTATATTTGAATATTTCTTTGCCTGCAGAATGCAATGGCTAGAGCTAGGCACTTTGTGAATACCCTGGGCACAGTAGATAAGCCAAAGGGCAGTGCAGAGAACTGATAGTGCATGTAGCCTGCTTTGAAGAGTAGGTATCTTCTGCAAGATTCCCTGATTAGGATGTGCAGGTAGGTTTCCTTTAAATCCAGTGTTGCGAACCAGGCATCCTTGCCTGGCATAGGAAGCAACTGGTGAAGAGTTAGCATCTTGAATTTTGGAATCACCAAAAAGGTGTTTAGGATAGAAAGGTCCAGGACAGGCCGCAATGAGTTGCCTTTTCTGGGTACCAGAAAAAGTCTTGAGTAGAAACCTTGTCCCTTTTCCTCTTCTGGTACAGTTTGAATAGACCTTATACGAGAGAGAGAGTATTTACTTTTAAGCCTCTGCCCACTGATTTGGAGGTAGATCTGGCCAACCATTTGGGGTTGGTAATGTGTGGAAGTGAAATCTGTATCCTTGGGAAACTATATTTAAAACCCATTGTCCTGGGTAATGAGCTCCCAGTTTTTTGCCTGCACAGCAATCTTTCCCCCTAAAGGAGCAGTCAGTTGAGAAGTGCTTGGAAGTTTTAAAGGTAAGTCATTGAGACAGCTTACCATAGGGGGGAGTCTTACTACTCCCTGATTTGGAAGTGGGAGCCCCCCACTGCTTAGTCCTGTGTGTACCCTGGGACTGAAGCCTGTGTGTTCTGCTGGTTCTGGGTTTGGAATGAAGGCCTGGAAGAGACAGGAAAGGACCAATTCTTAGAAGGCCAATGCCTACTAAATCTTGGAGTCTGTACCTGTAGGAAATATTTAACAGTTTGCATAGATTTAGCTTTTTCCTCCATCTTTTTAAGTACTACTGCTTTGTTGCCAAACGGGCAGTCCTGATTTAAGGGAGCATCCAGCAATTTAGCTTTAACATGATCTGGCAAGGATTGCTCCTTAAGCCAAGCATGCCTTCTAAGTACAGACACAGTGACAGCAGCCCTACAAGATGCCTTTAGAGAATCAAACACACTGCAAAGTATGTATTCCAACTTGTTCAGCAGAATGCATTAAATCCTATAAATCCTTATTTTCAGCACAGTCAGGAATCAACATAATTTTCTGTTTAAGCGATCCAATAATATGCTGCTAATACATTAACATATGAAACTGGCAGTTTAAGGCCCTAATGGCCAAGGTTGCAGAAGTGTATACCTTCTTACCCCATCTATCCAGCACCCTGGAATATCTATCAGAGGGGGTAGGAGTTTTGGCAGTAGTAGCCTTAATGACCTTGGGTCCCTGTGAAATGGTCTCGGGATCCGCAGTAAGATTTTTAAAAAGGAACTTGAGAGAGTCAGGAACCCTGTAATATCTATCAGTTTGTTTGGGAGCAGGAGATAAAGAATCAGGGGCCAAGCTAGATTCCGAAAAGGCATCAACAATATCTAGTACAGGAGGGATAGCTAAAGGCTTGTGTTGGGGCAGGAGTAAGAAATCCCCAAGCCTCTTTTTAGAATCAGAGTAATCCTGGCTTTCCCAGCGAAAATGCTCCCTAAGATTATGCAAGGTTTCACCAAAAGAGAAATCCTCTGGGGGGGGTCCTCTGCATCAGAATCCTCATAGGTAGATAAGGGTAAATCCTGGTCATCAGAGGAAACAGAAATTCAGACACCTGATCAGAAGTATCATAAGCAAATTCAGTCCTGGGTCTCTTAGAGGGGGAAGGTTGGCTTCCCCTGATTAAATAAAACCAAGAACCAGCACCAAGGAAAAAGGCCAATAAATATCCGTTCAGTACCAAGTGGTAGTAGTACAAAACACGCCTGTATATAAAAAAATCTTTCCTTTTATTAACGCAGACAATTCACACAATTCGACACGTTTTCGTTGCTGAATGCAACTTCTTCAGATAACACAGAAGACATTTTGCGTCATTTATATACATAAATAATTAGCCATGTGGAGTATCAATTATCAAATTAAAGCAACAAACCCTAAAAATTCTATATAACAAAATGGTGTAACAATCTGGTAAATACTAAAATAGCATGTGTTGCCACCAAATAAATATGAAAATATAAAAAATATATAATATTGTATGAATCATACAGTAATGTGTCAAAATTTTAATTAAAATCAAACAATTCCCTTGTATTCACGTTGAAAATATATATAAATACACATGAAAAATACTGTTAAAAAACATATATATATATAAAGTATGTTTGTTTAGGCTGAAATAGCCTTTAATTTTAAAATAGGCTTGATGGATATATAGTCATTCAAGCCTGGTTTTTTGTTTGATTCCAGGGAAATTTGCCAAAAAGTCTCCCTTTGCTCCAACCTTGCCTGCCATGGTCCTCCCCTAGGGTCTTTGTATATACTTTCCAAAACAAAAAATTTTGTATCTAGCTGTGGGGCATGTAAGTGTATGTTTGTACAAGGCATTGTTGTTGTTTTCTTTTTGTACATCATACATATGTTCGTAGATCCTGCGTTTAAGACTTCGCTCAGTTTTGCCCACATAGTATGCCGGACATTGAATGCATATAGCTAGATATATAACCCGTTGACTATTACAATTATAATATTCCCTAGCTTTAATCACTCTATTCAAGGCTGAAAGGGTTACTTGTTCATCATGTAAGATGTGGGAACATTGTACACAAGTCCCACATCTATAAGTACCCTTACGTGTACGAGCAGTTTTGTTCTGAGTAGGGCCATGTTCTAACAAACTTTTTATATTTTTCCCTTTACGATAAACTGTTCTCATTTTTTTGCCATGCAGGTTGGGCAAATCGGTAAATTCCATGAATGTATCCCACTCTTGGGAGATGATGTCCCTGATGTGGCTTGAATTGGTACTATATTGTGTAATAAAAGCGTGCTGGAAATCCAAGTTATTATCATTTGTATCCTGGCCCTGGGGAGTAATCCCTGACCCTAATATAGGGATATATTTATCCTTTCTGCCAGCCATCACCTGTTCTTTAATGTTGTTGATAAAATCCTCCGGGTAGCCCCTATCCTGGAACATGGTACTCAATTTATGACATTCTAACAAGAAGTCTTCATTGTCAGAGGTCATCCGTGATATTCTGACTTATTGCCCCTTGACGATACCCCTTTTTTGGTACATAGGATGTAAACTTCTAAAATGAATGTAGCTGTTGGAGAATGTAGGCTTTCTATAAACAGTAGATTTAAACCCTCCTTCTCTGTTCACACTAAGCAGGACATCCAAGTATTCTACCCTGTTCTCATATATTTGGTACGTAAATGTGAGAAAATCTGTGGTGGAGGCTAAATAATCCATAAATTCCTGAATGACATGATCTGGCCCTGTCCAAAAAATACAGATGTTGTCAAGAAACCTGTAGTAAGCAACCCAGTATTGTTTATAGAAACTGTTGAATACAAATTTACTCTCCCAAATAGAATAATATCAGCATATGTGGGGGCACAATTGGCCCCCATAGCCACCCCAGAGGTTTGCTTGTAGTATTCACCTGCAAAGTGGATAAAATTGTGATACAGTACCAGTTTCATAAGGTTCATAATCAAAAAATTATCCCGGTGGTTGGCTTTAGAGCAAGATGTAAGTGCTTCATCTAACCATAGCAGACCTGTTTCATGTGGAATTACCGAAAACAGGTCCACCACATCTATGGTTAGAAATTTTAGATTGGGTACCATTAAGTCAGGGGTTACCGGTTTCAGGAATTCCCAGGAATCTTTGAGAAGATGGGTAGTTTTAGGCCACAATTTCTTGAACTTGTAATCCAAGAACTTAGAAATAGTAGAAAAATTTGAGCCTTGAGCTGCAACAATAGGTCTTAAAGGAGGGTCATGCATATTTTTATGGACCTTGGGTACTCCGAAAATGGAAGGTACCCTAGGTTCTGCATTGTATAAAAAAACATAAACACTTTGATCTATAACTCCAGTGTCCAAAAGATGTTTAATAGCTAAATATATTTTTTTATAGGCTATGTTAATTTCGTTAAGTGAAACTGTAGTATATCTAGAGTGGTTATTAAGTATACTGTTCATTTTCCCTTCATATAAAACCTGGTCCATAATGACTATCCCCCCTTCCCTGTCCGGCTCCATGATTCTGTTACTTGTGTCCTGCCTCAAAGTTTCCAAAAGTTGCCTTTCAGGAAGGGATAAGTTGGACCCAAATCTAGCATGTTTACTATGGTTCCTGATCTTTTGTTCTACTCTCATTTCAAGATTTTTTAGTTGAGGATGAAGTAGAGGGTTGAAAGTGCTAGTTTTGTGCGGAAAATCTTCCCTGTTAGAATCACTGTGACCCATAAGGTTCTCCAAGTTAAGTTTTCTAATAAATAACTTCAAGTCGACTATAACTTGTGTCACATTACTACTCCTACTAGGGATATATTTGAGTCCTATTGTAAATAACTCAAAAAAAATGTCAGTGATGTGCAAGTGGCTGTAATTGTAAATAGAAAAGCCACCTTTTTTACATATAATGTAAGGAAATTCAGCATCATTAACTGCACTGTGAACTATCTCAATAGTACCTGTTATATCATGCAAAGTATTCCCTAAAACTCCCTCGTGTTGTTCCTCGTGTTCCCCCTGTATGGGGGACGTTCGCGGGAAAAAGACTGAGGAGTTTTCCGTTCGTTACGGATCCTTTCGGATTTCCAGGGAAGTGGGTCAGCTGCCCATTCATCAAACCTGTCCCTGACTTGTTCATGTTCATGTAATGACTGTCCCGAATAAGATACTAGTCTATATGATTTTTGGTTATATATTTGGAGAGAAGGTGGCGTAGGGTATTGGCAACCTTCGCTGTATTCTCTGATGTCCCTCTGTAGTTTTTTATATTTTCTTTTTACAATGACATCACATTTACTATCAATGTCCTGCCTAATCTTGTAATACTTCTTTTTGGTTTCTTCAACCTGAAACAAAAGATCAGAAGTCACAGCTTCATTATATTTTTGGATATCTTTGTCTAATAACAAAATCTCTTTTTCGTTGTTTCTAATAATAGCCTGCACAATGGCTAGCCCACAGTTGTCAAATGCATTAACCAGTTCTTTATGAAAATCACTGTCTTTAATAACATTGTTGGGATACTTATGTATCCTAAGTCCCTTGGGTACTAATCGCTTGTTCAAACACTCGTTTAGGTACATGTTATCTAAATTTAGTCTACGGTACCTATACAAAGATGTCTCGAGTGCCCCCATAGAGTCTTGAAAGGTGGAATTCCTTTCATTCGCCTGTACGTGATTTCCATGAGTAGCGAGAGAAGGTATGTCCTTGTACCATTCTTGAAAGGTAGTAGTCGGTGTAAAGTTGAGCCCCGTTTCTCCTGAGGACCTCGGACCTGGTTCGTTCACCTTATGCAAAAGCACCGGAGTTCTTTGAAAATCCGTTGAGGTGGGATGACTTCCGTCACCCGGAAATGGTAATCCTCTTCGGTCTGGAGGGCCAGCAACAACTGGCAAGTCATGACTGTCCAAATTAGCGTGATATGCAGGTTTCGACAAAACCTGCTGCAAACACTTCCCCAAGGGCGCCAGAATATCGATAAGTTCACTCAATTGTCCAGAAAGTTTACGTATTTCGCCCACCTCAGTGCGAAATGAAGAAGTACGGATATCGGCAATGGAAGTTTCCCCCAAGTCCTCCATATTAGCACTAAACACCAAAAACAAGGAGGGTATGCTGGTAAGAAAAGCAAATAAAACCAAGAACCAGCACCAGGGAAAAAGGCCAATAAATATCCGTTCAGTACCAAGTGGTAGTAGTACAAAACACGCCTGTATATAAAAAATCTTTCCTTTTATTAACGCAGACAATTCACACAATTCGACACGTTTTCGTTGCTGAATGCAACTTCTTCAGATAACACAGAAGACATTTTGCGTCATTTATATACATAAATAATTAGCCATGTGGAGTATCAATTATCAAATTAAAGCAACAAACCCTAAAAATTCTATATAACAAAATGGTGTAACAATCTGGTAAATACTAAAATAGCATGTGTTGCCACCAAATAAATATGAAAATATAAAAAATATATAATATTGTATGAATCATACAGTAATGTGTCAAAATTTTAATTAAAATCAAACAATTCCCTTGTATTCATGTTGAAAATATATATAATATGAAATACACATGAAAAATACTGTTGAAAAACATATATATATATATATATATATATATATATATATATAAAGTATGTTTGTTTAGGCTGAAATAGCCTTTAATTTTAAAATAGGCTTGATGGATATATAGTCATTCAAGCCTGTTTTTTTGTTTGATTCCAGGGAAATTTGCCAAAAAGTCTCCCTTTGCTCCAACCTTGCCTGCCATGGTCCTCCCCCTAGGGTCTTTGTATATACTTTCCAAAACAAAAAATTTGTATCTAGCTGTGGGGCATGTAAGTGTATGTTTGTACAAGGCATTGTTGTTGTTTTCTTTTTGTACATCATACATATGTTCGTAGATCCTGCGTTTAAGACTTCGCTCAGTTTTGCCCACATAGTATGCCGGACATTGAATGCATATAGCTAGATATATAACCCGTTGACTATTACAATTATAATATTCCCTAGCTTTAATCACTCTATTCAAGGCTGAAAGGGTTACTTGTTCATCATGTAAGATGTGGGAACATTGTACACAAGTCCCACATCTTTAAGTACCCTTACGTGTACAAGCAGTTTTGTTCTGAGTAGGGCCATGTTCTAACAAACTTTTTATATTTTTCCCTTTACGATAAATTGTTCTCATTTTTTTGCCATGCAGGTTGGGCAAATCGGTAAATTCCATGAATGTATCCCACTCTTGGGAGATGATGTCCCTGATGTGGCTTGAATTGGTACTATATTGTGTAATAAAAGCGTGCTGGAAATCCAAGTTATTATCATTTGTATCCTGGCCCTGGGGAGTAATCCCTGACCCTAATATAGGGATATATTTATCCTTTCTGCCAGCCATCACCTGTTCTTTAATGTTGTTGATAAAATCCTCCGGGTAGCCCCTATCCTGGAACATGGTACTCAATTTATGACATTCTAACAAGAAGTCTTCATCGTCAGAGGTCATCCGTGATATTCTGACGAATTGCCCCTTGACGATACCCCTTTTTTGGTACATAGGATGTAAACTTCTAAAATGAATGTAGCTGTTGGAGAATGTAGGCTTTCTATAAACAGTAGATTTAAACCCTCCTTCTCTGTTCACACTAAGCAGGACATCCAAGTATTCTACCCTGTTCTCATATATTTGGTACGTAAATGTGAGAAAATCTGTGGTGGAGGCTAAATAATCCATAAATTCCTGAATGACATGATCTGGCCCTGTCCAAAAAATACAGATGTCGTCAAGAAACCTGTAGTAAGCAACCCAGTATTGTTTATAGAAACTGTTGAATACAAATTTACTCTGCCAAATAGAGAGAATAATATCAGCGTATGTGGGGGCACAATTGGCCCCCATAGCCACCCCAGAGGTTTGCTTGTAGTATTCACCTGCAAAGTGGATAAAATTGTGATACAGTACCAGTTTCATAAGGTTCATAATCAAAAAATTATCCCGGTGGTTGGCTTTAGAGCAAGATGTAAGTGCTTCATCTAACCATAGCAGACCTGTTTCATGTGGAATTACCGAAAACAGGTCCACCACATCTATGGTTAGAAATTTTAGATTGGGTACCATTAAGTCAGGGGTTACCGGTTTCAGGAATTCCCAGGAATCTTTGAGAAGATGGGTAGTTTTAGGCCACAATTTCTTGAACTTGTAATCCAAGAACTTAGAAATAGTAGAAATCTTTGAGCCTTGAGCTGCAACAATAGGTCTTAAAGGAGGGTCATGCATATTTTTATGGACCTTGGGTACTCCGAAAATGGAAGGTACCCTAGGTTCTGCATTGTATAAAAAAACAAACACTTTGATCTATAACTCCAGTGTCCAAAAGATGTTTAATAGCTAAATCTATTTTTTTATAGGCTATGTTAATTTTGTTAAGTGAAACTGTAGTATATCTAGAGTGGTTATTGAGTATAGTATTCATTTTCCCTTCATATAAAACCTGGTCCAAAATGACCATCCCCCCTCCCTTGTCCGGCTCCATGATTCTGATACTTGTGTCCTGCCTCAAAGTTTCCAAAAGTTGCCTTTCAGGAAGGGATAAGTTGGACCCAAATCTAGCATGTTTACTATGGTTCCTGATCTTTTGTTCTACTCTCATTTCAAGATTTTTTAGTTGAGGATGAAGTGGAGGGTTGAAAGTGCTAGTTTTGTGCGGAAAATCTTCCCTGTTAGAATCACTGTGACCCATAAGGTTCTCCAAGTTAAGTTTTCTAATAAATAACTTCAAGTCGACTATAACTTGTGTCACATTACTACTCCTACTAGGGATATATTTGAGTCCTTTTGTAAATAACTCAAGTGTCAGTGATGTGCAAGTGGCTGTAATTGTAAATAGAAAAGCCACCTTTTTTACATATAATGTAAGGAAATTCGGCATCATTAACTGCACTGTGAACTATCTCAATAGTACCTGTTATATCATGCAAAGTATTCCCAGCGAAAATGCTCCCTAAGATTATGCAAGGTTTCACCAAAAGAGAAATCCTCTGGGGGGGGGGGGGGTCCTCTGCATCAGAATCCTCATAGGTACATAAGGGTAAATCCTGGTCATCAGAGGAAACAGAAATTCAGACACCTGATCAGAAGCATCATAAGCAAATTCAGTCTTGGGTCTCTTAGAGGGGGAAGGTTGGCTTCCCCTGATTAAAGTAATAAGGTCTTCAGCCATTCTTATTTGTTTTTTAGGCATAGAAGCCCGACCATGCGGTCTGGGTGTCAGTTTTCTAGGCATGGTTTGAGTTTTAGGCCTTGAAGAAGAAGATGGCATTGGTTTAATATGCAAGTCAGTAGGCCTGAATACACCCTCAGAAGCCAGTTCCTGCACAGCGGCTCTGGACCCATCCAAGGTAGAGACATCAGCAGATTCCATAGTTGAAGCATCTCACGGCATACCGGACTCCGAATGGGTCTCAGTAGAGGCCTGCAAATCTGAAGTAGTGGGTATCAGGGGCTGCGAAATCACCTCATTGAGTACCGGCGAACTGGCGACTAGCTTAGGAGAAGCGTCGGCAGCTTTGGACCTAGGCGGCCTATCTCTGTCCTTATCTTTGCGTTTTTTCGGAATGTCGGTAGTCGGGTGGCTTATCGAAGACATATCTGGATAATTGAACAGAGTACCAAAATATTTAGAAGCATAAATATACAGACGACAAATAATTTGTTGATTAAATAAGGCACAAAACAGACAGCGAGGTATGGCGTGATCAGGGCTTAGGCAAGGAATACAGTACGAATGAAAAATCTTTGAGGTATTTGCTTTCCACAAGAAATACAATGCTTGACTTTTACTGACATTGGTTTAGAGCAAGAAAAAGTTTCCCCAATGGGGTACTTAGCTTTAGTTGAAGACTTTGGTTCTGAAACTCGAAAACGAAAATTTCAGGAGTCAGCCAACCGGCACTTGCGAATTGCTTCTGCTTCAGGCACCGCACTGCAAGAAAGATGGATGTAATGGCATCGGCTGCATGCTTTATACCCCAGACTACCTGACGTCATGGAAGATGAGACAGCAACAGACGCAGGACCCAAGACTGTGAAAATTAGGCGGACTGAGGGCTACTGCAAGCAGATAACCCAAGTGTGATGGCGGCAACACTGAAACATGCAGAACATCTGAACCCATCAGTCAAAAATGAATGAAGATCGACAACATCAGATCACAAGTTTTCAAAGATAAGTATGTAGTTTATAAAACTACTGTCTCAGAATATTCAGGTCTGACCCGAATGATTCAAGATCCCATATTTGTCAGGTGCAAGAATCCGCCATATCACATACTCACTCAAGTCTCTCACCAATAGGTACTGTCATGACTCTGTCATAGTCCATGTTGGCATGAACGACTTGAGATGTACCTTCCTGGACTGTATGAAGAGAGACATGACTCAGCTCGCTGAATGTGTGTCCCAGGCAGGTATGTCCATAGCCTTTAGCAAAATTCTACCATCACCCAGAATGATGCCTCAATACAAACAGAAAATGACTGACTTTAACAATTGGCCTAGTTTCTGGTGTCATTCCATGGGAGATCCAGTACCTCACAGCCTGGGATTATATGATCAACAGACCACAATGCATTGCCAGAGATGGCCTGTATCTGTCTCACTTGTGCTTCAGGCTTCTGGTAAAGGCTCTTGCCTCTCCCATAGTCTCTTTTTTGGTCAAAACTACCAACAAAAATTTAAACAAAACGCAAATCAAAGGTCATGCTGCTAAATGCTAGGAGTCTAAACATGAAACTGCACTTGTTGCAAAAATTCTTAACCATGGAAGTTGCTGACATTTGTGCAGTCACAGAAAAGTACAGTTGTGTACACTTACCATAAATGTAGATGTTAGAGTGTATTCACTGTTGCAGTCATCACATTTGGGTTGATTCCCAAAGAGAAGGATGGGAGGAGGAAATTAGATAGCATTAGGACCAGCTATAAGGCGCCGCAAGACTTCAGTGGCAAAGCCAGCTCTTGATTTAGAGAAAAATAACAAATGGTAATGCTTGGTGAAAGTATGTACAGAACTCCAGGTAGCAGTTTCTAGGATGTCCCTGGTAGGTACACCTCTGAGAAAGGCTGTAGAGGTAAATCCAGCCCTGGTAGAATGGGGTCTGATTCCCTGTGGGATAGGTTTTCCATGGTGCTTACAGCAGAAATGAATGCAATAGCCTATCCATTTAGAAATGGTTTGCTTTGAAATAGCTTTTCCCTCTGTCCCTGCAGCAAATTTCACCAGCAGTTGTTCAATTTCCTTTGAGGTTTAGTCCTGTCCAAGTAGAATCTAAGTTGTCTGTGCACATCTAAGGAGTACAGTATCCATTCCCCTTTGTTCTGTGAATTAGGAAAGAAGGTTGGCAAATGAATGAACTCATTAAGGGCCAGACTGGATACCAACTTGGGCATGATAAAAGGATTGGTCCTGAGTCTCCGCATGAAAGATGATGAAAGGCTCCATTGCCATAAGGGCCTGTAATTCAGATACCCTTCTTGCTGAAGTGATTGCTAAAAGGAAAGTGGTTTTCCAAGAAAGGAATTTTAAATCTACAGTAGCAGCTGACTCGAAAAGAGGAAGGGTGAGTTTCTCCAATACAAAGTTAAGGTCCCAGGCTGGAGCTGGAGCTCTCCTGGGTGGTCTTAAATTTTTGGCCCCTCTAAGGAACTGCTTGAGCAGTGGATGAGAGAAGAGGGGAGGTTCTGTGTTATAATGAGCTGAAATGGCTGAGCTGTGAATTTTTATTGAGGAAAAAGACAGGCCCTTGTGAAGCATCTCAGTTATGTATTGCAAAATCTGAGGTAAATTGGGCACTGCTGTGCTCATCCCTTGCGATTGGTTCCAAGCACAGAATCTTTTCCATTTTTCAACATAAGATTTTCTATTACTAGGCCTCCTTGCCTCTAAAATGATATCCATCACTGGTTTACTGAGGGATGTAAAGGAGAGATTAGGTAATTAGCCAGGCTGCTAGATTCTGTGTGTGAAGCTGAAGGTGCAGAATCTGGTTCTCCTGCTGAGACAGCAGAGTAGGAGTCTGAGGCAGGAGCCATGAGGCTAACAGTGACACACTGCGCAAGAGGGGGTACTAGTGTTGGTGTGGCCATTCTGGTGCAATCAAAATCGTCCTTGGTTTGTCTTGCTTGATCTTTAGTAGCACCTTGGAGAGCAGAGGCAGAGGAGGGAAGGCATAAACAGAGCATCCACTTTCCAAGCTTTTCTGTGGGTAGTCCTTGTGCAAAATTTGTCCAATTGATAGTTCTGGTGCGAGGCAAACAAGTTTATATCTGGGCACCCCCACTTGCTTGTCAACATGTTGAAAATCCTAGGGTCCAGTTTCCACTCGTGTGGATCCATGGGGTTTCTGCTTAGATCGTCTGCCAGTGTATTTAGCTTCCCTGACAGGAACTGAGCCTGTAGATGCACTTGGTAGCTCAAGGCTGTGTTCCACAATGCCATGGCTAGTCTGCAGAGGGGGTAAAAATGCGTACCCCCCTGCTTGTTTATGTACCACATAACAGTGGTGTTGTCCATCTTTACCATTAATTGTCCTGGAAGAATGTGGTCATTGGATGCTGTCAGAGCATTCTGTACAGCTAACATTTCTTTTTGACTGATATGCAGGTGCATTTGACTTGGGTTCCATTTGCCCTGAATGCACTTCCCTGCCAGGTGAGCCCCCCATGCATAGTCTGATGCGACTGTTGTTGCAGTTTGGGCAGCAAGGGGTAGTGTGAATGGTAGTCCCTTGATTTTGTGGCAGGCCTCTGCCCACCAAAGGAACTCTAGGCGTAGGCAAGGTATGACAGGAATCATTGCTTCTAGATCCTGAGAATGTTGACACCATAGGCTTTTTAGATACCATTGTAGTTTCCTCATATGCAGCCTTGCATATGGAATTAAGAAGAATGCAAGAGGCCATGAACCCCAAGGCTTATAGTATTTGCCTTACAGATAGCGGGGTTTTTGTGGCCACTTGTTTGAAGTCAGTTGTCAAATGAATTTGTTTCTCTGGCATGAGGAAAGCCATCTAAGAAGTTGTATTCAGGCTAGCTCACAGGAATATAATTTGTTGACAGGGTACCAGGTGTGATTTATTTTCGTTTATGGTGTACCCCAAGACAAGTTAGCACCCTTTGTACAAAGGCCAGATGTTTCAAAAGTATGTCCTGGCTTTCTGCCTAAATTAGACAATCGTCCAGGTATGGGTATATTTGAATATTTCTTTGCCTGCAAAATGCAATGACTGGAGCTAGGCACTTTGTGAATACCCTATGCATGAAGTGCAATCTTTCCCCCCAAATGGGCAGACAGTTGAGAAGTGCTTGGAAGTTTTAAAAAGAAGCCACTGAGACAGTTTAAGAGGAGGCCCCCCCTACTGCTTAGTCCTGTGAGACCCTGGGACTGAAGCCTGGGTGCTCTGCTGGATCTGCGTTTGGACTAAGAAGGTCTGGAAGAGGCAGGAAAGGACCAATTCTTAGAAGGCCAATGCCTACTAAATCTAGGAGGTTGTACTTGTAAAAAATATTTAACAGTTTGCATAGATTTGGCTTTTTCCTCCATCTTTTTAAGAACTTCTTCTGCCTTGTTGCCAAACAGGTGATCCTGATTTAAGGGAGCATCCAGTAATTTTGCTTTAACATGATCTGGCAAGGATTGCTCCTTAAGCCAAGCATGCCTTCTAAGTACAGACCCAGTTACAGCAGCCCTGCAAGATGCCTCTAGTGAATCAAAACCATATTGCAAAGTATGTTTACCAACTTGATCAGCAGAATGCATTAAATCCTGTAAATCCTTATTTGCAGCACAATCAGGAATCAACATCATTTTCTGTTTAAGCAATCCAAAAATATCCAATAATATGCTGCTGATACTTTAACATATGAAACTGGCAAAGTTGCAGAAGTGTATACCTTCTTAACCCATCTATCCAGCGCCCTGGAGTCTCTATCAGAAGGGATAGGATTTTTGGCAGTAGTAGCTTTAATGCCCTTGGGTCCCTGTGAAATGGTTTCAGGATCCGCAGTAGGACTTTTGAAAAGGAACTTGTGAGAGTCAGGAACCCTGTAATATCTATCAGGTTTTCTGGGAGCAGGAGGTAAAGAGTCAGGGGCCAAGCTAGATTCAGAAAAGGCATCATCAACAATGTCCAGTACAACAGGTATAGCTAAAAGACTGTGCTGGGGCAGGAGTAAGAAATCCCTAAGCCTGTTTTTAGAATCAGAGAAATCCTGAGTTTCCCAATGAAAATGCTCCCTGAGAGTATGCAAAGTTTCACCAAAACAGAAATCCTCTTGGGGGGGGGGGGGGGCAGAGTCCTCAGCATCAGAATCCTCATAGGTAGAAAAGGGTAAATCCTGGTCATCAGAGGAAACAGAAATTTCAGAATCCTGGTCAGAAGTATCATAAGCAAACTCAGTCCTAGGTCTCTTAGAGGTGGAAGGTTGGCTTCCCCTGATTAAAGTAATGAGGTCTTCAGCCATTATCATTTGTTTTTTTAGGCATAGGGGCCTGACCATGCGGTCTGGGCATCAGTTTTCTAGGCATGGTTCGAGTTTTAGGCCTTGAAGAAGATGGTGTCGGTTTAATATGGAAGTCAGTAGGCCTGAATACAACCTCAGAAGCCAGTGCCTGCACAGTGGCTCCGGACTCATCCAAGGTAGAGACACCCGCAGGTTCCACAGTTGAAGCATCAGCTCCGAATGGGTCTCAGTAGAGGCCTGTGAATTTGAAGTAGCGGGTATCAAGGGCTGCGAAAGTGCCTCACTGAGTACCAGCGAACTGGCGACTGGCTTAGAAGCGTCGTCGGCAGTTTTGGATCTAGGCAGCCTGTCTTCTGCCTTTATCTTTGCGTTTTTTCGGAATGTCAGTAGTTGGATGGCTTACCGAAGACATATCAGTATAATTGAATCAAGCACCGAAATATTTAGAAGCGAAAATATATCAACGACGGATAGTTTGTGGTTTAAATAAGGCACAAAACCAACAGCGAGGTACGTCGTGGTCAGAGCCTAGGCAAGGAATACAGTATGAATGAAAATCTTTATGAGGTATTTGCTTTCCACAAGAAATGCAATTATTTACTTTTACTGACATCTGTTTAGAGCAAGAAAAAGTTTCCCAAATGGGATACTTAGCTTTTAGTTGAAGACTTTGGTTCTGAAACTCAAAAACAAAAATTTCAGGAGTCGGCTGACTGGCACTTGCAAACTGCTTCTGCTTCGGGCACCGCACAGCAAGAAAGACTGATGTAATGGTGTCGGCTGCATGTTTTATACCCCTGACGACCTGACATCATGGAAGAAGAGACAGCAACGGATGCAGGACCCAAGACTTTGTTAATCAGGCCGACTGAGGGCTACTGCAAGCAGATAACCCAAATGTGATGACTGCAACAGTGAAACACGAGGAACATCTTGGTTCAAAGCTGTGGAGAGCACCCCAGCCTTACCTGGTTATTCATCCCATCATACATTCAGACCCCAAGTTGTGGGCAGCAAAGCCAAAGGAGGTGGCGTTTCAATATATATTAAAGACATACACAACTCCAGGCTGTTCAAACAGTATGACACACAGGAAAACTCTATTCAAATCACAGCTAGCTACAGTTCCCAAATTTGACTCACGATGCCCACTCCGCCTATCTGGACCTCTTCGAATCTATCAATATTCAACCTTTTATCCTGATCCCAGGCAACTTTAACTACCCAAACATAGACTGGAAGACCTACTCATGCCAGAACACAAATACCCAGAGATTCCTCACTTTTGTCAATGCAAACGTCTTAGAACAGCTAGTCAATACCCACACAAAAGCTGATAATATCTTGGAATTGGTATTAACAAACATGAATAGCCACTGCAGCATCACTACTGTATCATCCTCCGTAGTAAGATCAAAAAGTGGTCACTTTCGAAGTCACCATCCCCCCCAACTCCCCTCTGATTACAACCTCCTGAGGTATGGTATAAACAGTTTCACAGTCCCCTCCCCCTTTGTAGGAACTGGCACCAATGTCCAAATCTACACCGAAGTACAATATGAGCATTTATATAGATGTATGGAATCAGGAATACTCGACAGGACAAAATCCTACACAAAGAAGAGTAAACCTGTCTGGTGGACATATGCAATAAATACCCCTATAACAAAAGGAAAAAATTGCTGTCTAGGACCAAGAAGGAGCAGGTGCTCAATTGGAAGCAGGCCCTCCTTAGCCTGAACAAGCAAATAAGAGCACTAGTGAAATCCTCCAAAGCAAACTTCGAGTCCAGACTGGTCATATCTACTAGAGACAATCATAAGGCTTTCTTCATGTATGTCTGCAATCTCAAAGGAAGCACCCAGATCTGCTCAGAACTGGAAGTCAAGGACACCACATACATAAATGCCGTAGATATAGCCAACCAGCTGGGTGACAGATTCAGTGAAAACTTCACCCCCTCTGCCGCCCCCCCCCCCCCATCAGTAAATCGAGACATCCCCAGTGCCTGCCCCCTTCCCCTTATATCTAGGGAATAGGTCATCACTGCCCTCTCAAAGCCAAAAAATACAACCTCCATAGGACCAGATAACATCCCAGGTTGCATCCTACATGACCTCAGGCAGGAACGTGCAGCACCATTAGGCGACCTATTCAACCAAAGCCAGAGTACCGGCTTTGCCCAGCCTGGTGGAGGACAGCCACTGTCATTCCTTTGCACAAAGGTGGAATGCCCACCAATCTGGAAAAATGCAAACCCATCAGCCTAACTAGCCTGATCTGCAAGGCCACGAACGGATTATGATGGACTTCATTAACAAGGACATTGGATACCTTCAAACACTCGATCCCACACAGTTTGGCTTCATCAAGGAGGGAGGTCATGTCTGCTCAGCTTCTTTGAGACTGTCACCAAAGCCATGGATGAGGAGAAGACATTACACACACCACCTACCTTCACCTGGCCACAGCCTTCGACAGTAGTCCCCATTATGGCATAATAGATAAAACACTCTCAACTAGGCATCAATCCATATGTTACCAGATGGGTAGCAAAATGGCTCACTGAGAGACCCCATCCAGTCAAAATAGGGGAAGCCACCTCAAGCAGTAGACCCATAATGAGTGGCGTTCCCCAGGGATCAGTCTTGGGGCCTCTTATTTTTGATATACTTTTCTGAGGTGCAGGCCAAAACCAGTGGGCTATTACTTAACAAGTCTGCAGATAACTGCAAACTGGGCACAGTCATGGATTCTCCTAGTGATGTGGACATCCTCCAAGAGGGTCTCACCCAAACAAATGACTGGTGCCAGAAACATGGCTTCAAGCTGAATACCAAATAATGCATCATCATCCCCTTTGGGGAGAGACATCCCCACAAATTATCACATTAATAACAATGTCCTAAGCACACAATCAGCAGTGAGGGATATGGACACCCAAGTTGATATTAACCTGACTTTTGAGTTTTCTACATGGCCTACCTCACAATTAAGGTTATCTCATCAAGGGACAAGGAGTTCATAATATCCCTGTATTCTTCCCTTATACAGGCCATTATTGAGTACAACGCTCCTTTCGGCATGTACCATGCAAAGCACATGCAGCAGCTAGAGAGACCACAGACGTTCCTCACAGGAGAATTCAGGGCCTCAAAAATCTACCATACACAGATACACTAAAAGCCCTGTCCCTCTATTCACTTTCATACAGACTCCTCAGAGGCGACCTCTGTCTGGCATACAAAGCAATCTCAGACTCCGCCTTGATGGGACTGCTGTAGATCTGCAAGTCTAGCTCCATTCGAGTAACCCGCACATGCAACCTCAACCTATTCTGTGACATCAATAGGACATGTTGGCAGGACAGATTTTTGTTCCAGAGACTCTCCCATCTGTGGTACAGACTCCATGTCAAACAGAGTACCTCATTATCCCTTTTTAAGTGCAATCTGCATAACTGCATGGGAAACAGAAAATACACTCCTGGGATTCCACCTGTGTCCCTCCTGGACAGGGGCATCAACTGATGACTTGTCAAAACAAGGGCTAAATTCTTTGTTAGGCTTATAAGGGCCTCAGGGCCAATAGCCTAGTAACTTCATATGATCCTATGCCATCTCAAAATCAAATCCATGGTCTTAGAAAAATTGCTATAACAAAACAAAGCACATTTCAACTGACACCACACCTGTTTTGTTGCATGTTCAATGGATGCCACTGTAACAGTTTCATGCCTAATCAAGCCAGCTTCACCCTTGGAGGCACAAGAAAACTTTTCTGAATACTACAACAGAGAACTGCACATGCATTTCCCCTTTTCAGTCCTCAGTAAATGTTTCCATCTACAGAAGGTTTATTTGAGTCAGGGGTTTATTAAATTTTTCTATTTAGTACATAATATCTACACTGCTCTCCTGAGTATTATAAAACTCATTCATGCTAAACAATATAATGGCAAATTTGTCAGATCTCTACTCTTTCATATGTTCATAGGTGTACTAGGCTAATGGCCATGTGGCCTTTACAAGCCTAGCTATAGGATTACACTGGCATCGTGCCATCCAATCTTAGTTCCCAGTGCCTCTGTCGAGTAGAGCCAATGGAGTTATCTCCGAAATGAATTTTCTATTTCCCATCTACTCATCAAGATTTCTCTTGAAGAGGGATAGCGAGGTGCTCTGCTTGACATGTATGGGAAGTCTATTCCGCAGCATGGGCAGTCTCTGGGTTATGAGCCTCTCTCTCCAGTAAGTTCTGTTGATTGTGGTAATGAGGTTGAAGTCTCTGGAGCGTGTGGTGCGGAAGGACTGGGATTTCTTTAGCTGTAGCATTTCTAACATAGCTGGGTCAGACATGGTTTTGTAAGTCAAGCACAGATCGCCTCTAAGTAGGTGATATGAGACAGAGAATAGTTGGAGTTTTTTGAGTCTGTCCATATAGGACAAGTGTTTAACGCATAGGATCCTCTTTGTGAGGTACTTTTGCAGCCTCTCCAGTTGTTGCAGATGTCTAGTGAGGTACATGCCAGATAGGGCATTGTACTCTATGACTGGCTTAATGAAGGAAGAGTAGAGGGAGACAATGACCTATTTCTTCCTGGATACAAAACCCTTAGTAATGAGATGTGCCACATAGGACTTTGTGACCACAGTGGCTACGTGGTGATCAAAAGAGAGGTTGCTGTCAACCTGTGTTCCCAGACCTAACACCTTCTGTGTTCAGTGGACTACCATCAATGTGGTAATTCATGGGAACTGGGTTTTTCACAATGGGGATAACACATTATTTGGCATTGAGCTTAAGGTCATGGTTCTGACACCAGTTGTTGGTCTCAGTGAGGCTATTCTGTAGGATGTCAACATCACTTGGGGAGTTAATAATAGCTCCCAACTTGCAATAGTCTGTGAACTTGATCAGCCAGAGTCCCTTCGTGTTGGCCTGGACTTCAGAGAAGTAGATATCAAAAAGGAGAGGACCCAGGACCGAACCCTGTGGGACTCCATTCGTGACTAGTCGGCAGTCTGACATGGAGTCAGCTACTTACACACTGTGGGTTCTGTGAGCCAGTTTGCAACCCACCTAACGTTATAGGGGTTCGTGCCTAGCTTAGTGAGGTTTTCTACGATTCCTGAGTGGGGAATGGTATCAAAGGCCTTGGCCAGATCAAGGTAGGCTGTATGAACCACCTTGCCTTCATCCACAGCTCTGGTGACTGACTCAAAGAAGTCTACCAAGTTGAGCAGGCATGATCTACCCTTCACAAAACCAAACTGTGTGGGATACAGAGTTTGGAGATTCCCTATATTCTTGTTTATTACATCCATGATGATGCATTCCATAGCCTTGCATATCAGACTAGTCAGGCTGGAGGGGTGATAGTTCCCAGAGTCTGTAGTCACTCCTCCTTTGTGGAGAGGGATGACTGTAGCACCATTTGGTAGGGACAAAGCCTGAGGTGAGGCTGTGATTGAACAGGGCACACAAGTGAGGTGCCAGTTGACTAGTTCATATAGAACGCAGCCAAGGATATTGTCAGAGCCCATAGAAACTGCATTCCTGGCCTTGGACAGTGCTGTTTTAACCTGTGAATCAGTAATACTGGCTGGCAGGCAATCTACTGGTATTGTGACTGGTCCCCGGGGGGGGGGGGGGGGTAAAAGGCTTTGAGACTCTGCAGTACCAGCTGCTACTTTCCATGTTGGCTATATGTGGGCTCTCTAATACCACTCCAGTGGAAGTTAGTAAAAGTAAACTGTCACATGGAACGATGTTGCATTGTCCTACTTTCCGAATCCCTTTTGGTGTCTTATGAAGCTTGTCCATAGCCCTTTACTGTCCTCTATTTTCATATAACTATAGAAGGCCTTGGGGTTGTGTTTACTGTCTGCTGCAATTCTGTTTTCATAGCTAACTTTAGAGGTTTGATGAGGGATCTCAACTTTTTGTTGAGGCTGATAAGGGAGTTTTTCCAGTCTTGGGACTTCACCTTATTCCGCATCAGTTTCTTTCTTCATTTGTAGAGTTTGTTTATGGCAGGGGACCACCAGATTGGCTTTTTTTTTTTTTTTTTTTTTTTGGAGGAGAGCATCTTGGTTCTATTGGGTATGGCGAGATCCATGCATTTGTGTACGTATTCGTACAGTGCATTGGTGTATAATTCGGCAGTCATTCAACTATTCTCCATTTGCATGGGTGCCGTGAAGTTAGCCACCTCTGTTTTTAGCAGCCCAAATTTAGCTCTGGAGAAGTTTTTCATGGTGGTTACCTTTGCGCGGGGGGGGGGGGGGGTGGATTTCCAAGGTGAATAAGAATTGGGCCATCCTTTTAGATGACCCATTGATTCGACAAAGAATAACGGATACACCTGGTGTAATCTTTAGGCATGGAACTAATATTAAGAACATTTTAGAAACGAAGGGCCAGTTACCATTTAATAAAAGTGGCATGGTGAAATGTGGCAGATGCAAATTCTGCCACTATATCGAGGTAGCCAACAGATTTAGTATTGGAAATCATACTTATTTTATAAATGGTAGATTCAATTAAGAGACAGTTGGTGTTTGCTTTGCCCAATGCTAGAACTGTACTGGATTCTATATAGGTAAAACCAAAAGACATTTAAAGGATAGAATTTACGAACACAAGTACAATATTGCTGGGCGGAATAATTTAAATGCATTGGCAAAACATATAATTGAAAATAGTGGACACCAGTTTTCCTTCCTTGTCATAGAAAAGGTTAGTAGAAAAGTAAGGGGTGGTCCATGGCATCTTCACTTAGAAGAACGTGAATTGTTCTGGCAGCTCAGGCTTAATGCATATGCCTTCCCTGGCCTTAATGAGCAATGCTCTTTAAAATGTGCTTTAAAATTGAAGACTTTGGAAAAGTGAATGTTAAGTAATTGTTGTATTTATGATTTTTTAAAAAAGGGGGGGTTGTTATATGTGGTTATAATTTTTATTGGATGCTGATATCTCTAAGTTTTTAATTAATGTATGATGTCGCACTTCAGTTATTTAAACTGTTGGGTTGTTATTAACTTTTGTCTGATGATGTTCATTTATTTGATGTGAACGAAAACCCTCACATAAACTTGTGTTTTTTGGAGATTACCACTGCCTCTGTTGTCATTTATTAGTGAATTTGTTGACTTTGTTTTTTTGCCTAGTTTGTTGTTATGGCAAGTGTTTTTCTAGTTCACAACTACTGCTTTCACAAATGCAAGGTGATTCCCTCACTGAAGCGAATGCTGTGGGGAATCTTGACACTATTGATCCAACAACTTTCCTCGAGGGTTGATGTTTTGGCTGCCCGTTTGGATCGGAGTTCACCTGCCTTTTATAGTACTTCGAATTCTACCACTATGGGACATTCTCAGTCTAATGTGATCAGATCTGGGTCCGGGAATGATAATCCTTCAGCATCCACTAGCTTACCTCCTGGGCAAGCAGCAGCTTCAGGTTTGCAAATCTCTAATAATTGCCCTGGTGATGTTGTTCAATGCTCACAAGTTCAATTGCATGATGTCATTATCACCATTCCTTCATTGAGTAAATGCCTTAACGAACCCATGTTTTTGAATACTATGAATAGCTCTATGGGTTCTGGTAATAACCATGTGAACACTGGCTGTAACATTGTGAAAAACTTGAAATTATTTGATACCAAGTTATTTAAGCATAAAAAATTACTATTAGAGATCCTATTTAGAGGAGTGTATTAATAGGCGCCAGATTCCAAAAGGGTTACGACAGTGGAGCTTTCCTGCAGGTGTCATCAGGGACTCTGTTTTTCATCGAGAGCTGTTGCAGCTCTTTGACATGCAGGGCTGCAAATTTTTGAGTCTTTTAATTAATCAATACAAGAGAGACAAACAGCCTTAAGAATGAACTGTTAGTGCTTCTAACAGCTATTACTGAGGATCCTGATTTCCTTCATTATAAATCTGATTATAACCGCATTTATGCTAGTATTAACAGCTCACTAAATAAATTGAGGGAGACTAAAAACAGGAAATTCTAAAGGGACCGCTTGGACTACCTGAATGGAACAGCGTACCCTTTGCCTGTTAATGTCTCGTTTACCACTGGTAACTTGTCTGATGGAGCTTCCAATTTTATTAATGAACGCAATGTATTTTCACCCACTCCAGTAATGGATGAGTCTGCAAACCTCCCGGGTGAGTCTAACACAACTGTTAGGCGTAGTGAAAGACCGCAAAACCATTGCCATTGTAATGCCACAAATTAATCATGGGAGCAGTTTTTTCCAGAATGGCAATTTTGTGAGCCAATCCAAACAGAGGGGAGGGCCCTCGAACAACTGGAAGCAGAAGCGACCGAACAGGCGGAGGAGATTACCGTAGCTGATCAGGATCGACTTACTACTTTTATTAGTAACGAACATGACCCCTTGGAAAGTACAGTTGTGTACCCTTACCATAACTATAAATGTTTGAGTGTATTCACAGTTGCAGTCATCACATTTGGGTTATCTGCTTGCAATAGCCCTCAGTCAGCCTGATTATCAAAGTTTTGGGTCCTGCGTCGGTTGCTGCCTCATCTTCCATGACGACAGGTCTTCAGGGGTATAAAGCATGCAGCCAACGCCATTACATCAGTTTTTCTTGCCCCAGATGTCAGGTGCACCCCTAATGGGAAGCAATTATATACATGTATATTTTATATATATATTTATATATATATATATATATATATATATATATATATATATATATATATATATATATATATATATATATATATATATATATATATATATATATATATATATATATATATATATATATATATATATATATATTATATATATATATATATATATATATATATATATATATATATATATATATATATATATATATATATATATATATATATATATATATATATATATATATATATATATATATATATATATATATATATATATATATATATATATATATATATATATATATATATATATATATATATATATATATATATATATATATATATATATATATATATATATATATATATATATATACATATATATACATATACATATATATACATATATATACATACATATACATATATATATATATACATACATATACATACATATACATATATATATATATATATATATATATATATATATATATATATATATATATATATATATATATATACATACATATATATATATATATATATATATATATATATATATATATATATATATATATATATATATATATATATATATATATATACATATATATATATATATATATATATATATATATATATACATATATATATATACACACACACACACACACACACACACACACACACACACACACACACACACACACACACAGTTATACCTCCAACAAAAAAGCAGATACACCAAAAAGCTTTTAAGCATAGTAAAAAAAAAGGAATAGAGGTATAGCCAAAAGAAGTCAGGGGGCTGGAGGGAGGGTAACAAGGACTGCAACAGTGAATACACTTGAACATCTACATTATGGAAAGTGTACACAACTGTGCTATGTTCTTCGTGTTTCACTGTTGCAGTCATCACATTTGGGTAGATTCCCAAAGCGAAGGATGGGAGGAGGAATTTAGATAGCATTAGGACCAGCTATAAGGCCCTACAAGACTGCAGTGGCAAAGCCAGCTCTGGATTTAGAGAAAATTGGCAAATGGTAATGCTTGGTGAAAGTATGTACAGAACTCCAGGTAGCAGCTTCTAGGATGTCCCTGGTAGGGACACCTCTGAGAAAGGCTGTGGAGGTAGATGCAGCCCTGGTTGAATGGGGTCTAATCCCGTGTGGGATAGGTTTTCCATGGTGCTTATAGCAGAAATGAATGCAAAGGCCTATCCATTTAGAAATGGTTTGTTTTGAAATAGCCTTCCCCTCTGCCCCTACAGCAAATGCCACCAGCAGTTGTTCACATTTCCTTTGAGGGTTAGTTCTGCCCAAGTAAAATCTAACTTGTCTGTGCACATCTAAGGAGTGCAGTATCCATTCCCCTTTGTTCTGTGGATTAGAAAAGAAGGTTGGCAAATGAATGGACTGATTAAGAGCCACCCTGGATACCATCTTGGGCAAGAAGGAGGGATTGGTCCTGAGGGACACCCTGTCCATATGAAAGATGATGAAAGGCTCCACTGCCATAAGAGTCTGTAATTCAGATACCCTTCTTGCTGAAGTGATTGCTAAAAGGAAGGCTGTTTTCCAAGAAAGGAATTTTAATTCTTCACTTGCTGCTGGCTCAAAAGGAGGGAGAGAGAGTTTTTCCAATACAAAGTTAAAGTCCCAGGCAGCAGTAGGGACTCTCCTGGATGGTCTTAAGTTTTGGGCCCCTTGAGCAGTGGATGAGAGAAGAGGGGTGGTTTTGTGTTACAATGAGCTGAAAAGGATGAGGCATGAATTTTGATGGAGGAAAAAGAAAGGTCCTTGTGAAGCATCTCAGTAAAGTATTGAATAATCTGAGGTAAACTGGGCGCTGCTGTGCCCATCCCATGAATTTGGTTCCAGGCATAGAATCTTTTCCATTTTTCAGCATAGGATATTCTAGTACTAGGCCTCCTTGCCTCCAAAATGACATCCAACACTTGTTTACTGAGGGACGGTAACGGACAGATTAGGTAATTAGCCAGGCTGCCAGGTTCAGGGTTTGAAGCTGAGGGTGCAGAATCTGGCTCTCCTGCTGA